>NC_090265.1:692186157-692489371 GCF_040414725.1 Anabrus simplex
TTGAAATTGCAGGAGTGACCAAATGATAATACATCATCAGTTTTAAAGGATTTAGACTTAGCTTGCAAATACATAATACATTTTCTAATATCGCAATAATAAATATCACTTTTCAGCGCTATCTGTTTAAAACAGGCTTCCTTCAAATCCTGGTTATCTTCTGTCACCTGTCACGTTGTCAGCTGTTAACAGCAGTGTTCTGACGGAGTACAGAGAAGGACGCAGTGTACAGAACGGTAAATAGCGTCTATTATCACAATACAAGGCATGCGAAGAATAATCTCATATACTGTATATTCATAGTCACATTTCTATATATCGAAACGATATCGACGATGCCGTCGCGTAATCAAGAAGTCGAACCTCGATATCTCGAGAATTTCCAATATCTCGAAGTAACTAAAATTTCCCAGCCGTTTGTCCTATTCTTCAGGTGTATTTATTTCTCTATTACTCGAAATTCGGTTACACGAATTTCTCGATTTCTCGAAGCAAAAAAGACTCTGAAACTCGAATGCTGTGCAATGCGGCGTTTGAGGTTTGTGAGGAGCAGCTAACAGGCAAAGAAAGGGTTACAGCGATGCTGGGAGCTAATACGTTGTATGACGGGAACCGGAAAACTAAAACTTCTAGTGATCGGAAAATCGGCGAAGCCTCGCTGTGTCTCGGCTGTAAATTAATTACCGATTACGTACGAAAGCAACCCCTGAAGTCGCGGTTAACAAGCTCCAATTACGAATCTCGGCTGCGTGGTATTGACGAGAAGTTTCAACGTGAAGAGAGGAAGGGTTAACAGTAACAAACAGAAGAGACTGACGGATTTCCGAGGGTGTTAACGGAGGTATGTTTCTTGTTTCACTATTGTATCCTGTCTCCTAAACATTTACTATAATAAGAGTTATAATCAAAGTGATGCCGTAAAATAGTGTTTGTATATTTTAAGTACTGTTAAAAATAGTAGATACAAATGATTCAATTATGTGCGACACATGCTCAAACACGGTATTCTCTATATCTCGAAATTTCGATAACTCGAAAAATTTGGCTCCCGTGAGGATTCGAGATATCGAGGTTCCACTGTACTTGTAGAAACGAAATAGTAAACAGATTACCCCAAAATAATCAGATTCACTTTAATAAAGGAGGACATTTCGGTTCTTTAATAATCCACCCGGACCCCGGACAATGGTTAAAAAGTAGGACATGTCCAGATGAAAGGACGGGTTGTCACACTAGCACGAAGGCTGGCGATATGAGGATAAAGTTGGAATTCAAGAGGACAAATTGGAGCAAATATTCATTTATAGGAAGGGGAGTTAGGGATTGGAATAACTTGCCAACGGAGATGATCAATAAATTTACAAATTCCTTTGCAGCTATTTAAGAAAATGTTAGGAAAACAACAGATAGGAAATATGTCACCTGGGCGACTGCCCAAAATGCAGATCAGGTTTGATTGATTGATTGATTGATTGATTGATTGATTGATTGATTGATTGATTGATTGATTGATTGATTGATTGATTGATTGATTGATTGATTGATTGATTGATTGATTGATTGATTGATTGATTGATTGATTGATTGATTGATTGATTGATTGATTGATTGATTGATTGATTGATTGATTGATTGATTGATTGATTGATTGATTGATTGATTGATTGATTGATTGATTGATTGATTGATTGTATTATGCTGGTACGTTCTGTTCCTGTGTGTTTCCCATGATTAATGTACTATGCAAAGTCGTAGAAAACGAGTTCTAACATGGAAATAAAATGTTTCCAGACTCGTGTCCATCTATCTATATATTATACTAGTGGACCCGTGCTGCTCCACAGCATTCCTTATAAATAGGTCAGATAACTCATCTTGCTATGCCTGTCGTAGTCATATTGTTTTTCGTGCCCATTTCAATAATTCTATGAACATTCGTCACTAATATCGTCATTTTCAGATTTTTAAGTTTCACCCCCTGCCTTTAGGGGTGCTAGGGATTTCTTGCCCCTACAGTATTTTTTCCAGATAAAAGCAGAAATAAGTTTTAAGGAACACATCATAATCTCTCATGCTGTTGGGTAGGCAACCCGCTGATCGGACTTGTCTTGCGGTTTGCTTATCTTCCCCTGTTTTATTTTTCACCCTTTAGTGCCGAACTACCAATCAGATTTCCTTCAAACCACTTCATAATCCATCTCAGATGTAATACGAACAAACTGTGAAAATTTCAGCGAAATCGGTCCAGTAGTTTTTGAGTCTATTAGCTTCAAACATACCAACATCCAATTTTATATATATACTGTACATAAAATAACATGTCCTGACTGACAGATTCATCATCGCCGAGCCAAAACTACTGGACATAAGGAAATTTAACTTTGGGGATACATTTATATTAGTCCTACAATGTATGTGTTCACTAAAGGGAGAATTTTTGGATATTCCGTCGCTAAGAGGATGAAAAGGGGGGGTGAATTTTTTAAAATGAGTGTATCTATATCTCAAAAATTTAACAGTTTACAGACGTGAAATTTGGTATTTGGAACATCCTTTAAAAATAAAGAAACACGTATGTTTTGTCTTCGGAAAGTACCGTAAAAGGGGAAGGAGTTCAAAAATGAAAAGCGGGTTGAAAACCTTTCATGAAGATACTAACATCGAAAAAACTGAAGGTGTTACAGTCATGAAAATCGGTAATTGGAATCTACTTTAAAAATTAAGAAACACGTATTTCTGTTTGTTTTTGGAACATGTACTTAAGGGAGGTAAACGAAAGTGACAAATGGGGTGAAATTTTAAATGAGTATATCTCAAAAACGCAACATATTACCAACGTGAAAATTGGTATTTTAAATCTATTTTAAAAGTAAATTAACAGTTACTTCTTTGTTTCGGTAAATCACACTTAGTGGGGAGGGGGTAAAATGACTTTAAAAGGGGGTTGAATTATTTTTATGAGAATATTTACATCTCAAAAACTGAATATGTTACAGACATGAAAATTTGTATTTTGAATCTTCCTTAAAAATAAATATTTTTTTGTTGTTTTCAGAAAAGCACCTAAGGGGGTGGGGTGGGTAAAAAGAACTGAAGAGAGTGCTGAATTATTTTTATGAGGATACTTATATATAACATACTGAAGATGTTACAGACGTGAAGATAGGTTTATGGAATCTCCTGTAAAAGTAAAGGAACACGCATAATTTGTTTTCTGAAAATCTACTTAAGGGGAAGTGTTAAAGCGGGTAAATCTTTAAATGAGCATATCTACAATATATCTCAATATTTTTTAATCTTTTTAAAATACAGTAACACTTAAGGGGAGAGGTGTAAGAAGGAATGAAAAGGGGGTTGAATTCCTTTTATGAGGATACTTATGTCTCAAAAACTGAAAATGTTACAAACATGGAAATGTGTATTTGGTATCTCCTTTAAAATTAGAGAAACACGCATTCTTTTGTTTTCGGAAAATCCATATAAGGCGGGTAAATGAATTGAAAACTGTGTTGAATTCTTTGTTTGATTATACTTATATCTTGAAAACGAAGGATGTTACGGACTTGAAAACAGTTACATGGGTTTTAAGATACGAAATTAAATATAGTCATTCCTTCCTCCGAAACGGATTAATGTACGAAGACAAAATTCCAAAAAGTGGTATATATTTTAAATCCTAGGTGTGAAATAGGAAATATTTTTAAATGTTCCACTCTTAAAGTGTTAAATGAGGTTAGCCCCGTAAACGAAATTATTCATCCATTCAAAATCGTTTGACGTACAAAGTTGTAATTTTACGAGAAGGGTTTTCTTGTATGTCCTAGGTGTAAAATATCGTACACTTTAAAATATTTCTCCACTAATGGGTGTACATGGTGGTTAACCCTTAAAAGCACAATTATCCATTCTTTAGAAACCGTTTCAGGCTCGAACTTATGTTTTAAATACATTTTAACATGTGTGTTAATATGTTAATACTCCTCCACTACTGTTCGAGGTACAAGATCAAAATTTCACAGGTTGGTCGCTTTTACATCCTAGACGTTCAATAAGATGAGACTCAAAACATTCAAATTTTTCCGTATGGGGTTCAAATGAGTGTTGGATCAGAAAATAAATAATCATTCCCCCAAAACGGCTTGACTTACGAACTGATGGCGTATTTTACTGGCTCAGCTTGACAGTGGACTCTCCAAAATGTAAGACTTTGAATAATAACTTTCAGTTTAAAACCGTAGCGAAGCACAGGTATCTTGCTAGTAAAAATAACATGTCGTGACTGGGTGACTGACTGATTTATAATCGCCGAGCCAAAACTACTGGACATAATGAAATGAAATTTTGGTGGTTAAATTTATATTACAGTGTAGGTTCTCGCTAAGGGAGAATATTTGGATATTCTGTCGCTAACGGGATGAAAAGGAGGGGGTTGAATGTTTAAATGTGTATATATGTATCTCAAAAACTTCGGATTATAGACGTAAAAATTGGTGTTTCGAATCTCCTTTGAAAACAAACAAACCCGTACTTTTTCGCAAAATCTTATCCCTTAAAGTAGAATACTTTACAGGCGTGAATATTTGTATTTGGAATCTCCATTAAAAAGAAACGCGTGTTTTTTGTTTTCGGTAAATCCTCTTAACTGAAGTGGGGGGCGCGGGTGGGGGGGTGAAGTGAAAAACATTGAATTCATTTCACCGGGATACTTATATCTCAAAAACTGAACATGACGTGAAAATTAGGACTTGGAGTCTCCTTTAAAAATAAAGAAAAACTTATTTTTGGTTTTTCCGAAAAAGAAGTGAAAAAGGGGTTGGAATCTATTTATGAGGATACTTATATCCCAAAAAACTGGAGATGTTACGGACGTGAACGTGTGGTATTTATACATAGATAGATAGATAGATAGATAGATAGATAGATAGATAGATAGATAGATAGATAGATAGATAGATAGATATTCCCATTTTCATACCAGGCAAATGCTGGAGCTGTACCTTAATTAAGGCAACGGCCGCTTCTTTGCCATTCCTAGGCCTTTGTTGTCCCACCGTCACCGTAAGACCTATCTGTGTCGGTGCGACGTAAAGCAACTAGCAAAAAAAAAAAATGGACGGATGGATATATATGGTTTATTTTAACTGGCAAAGTGGACGTGCGGTATTTGTAATCTCCTTTAAGAATAAAGAGCACGTATTCGTTTTCGGAGAAAGCGAAATTCATTAGACAGGTTGATACCAACTTTCCTGTTCAAAGAAACTATCAATAACACCACCGACCCTCAACGCACCAAACCAACAAAGGAACCGCACAATGTTACGACTGACCAGACCGTCACCATATCAGGACGCATGGTTCATTTTCCTGCGCGTTTCCTTGAAATTCGCGCTAGCGAAACCGCAGATAACACCTAGTCTGTCTGTCTGTCTGTCTGTCTGTCTGTTAGGTCATCAGCCCAGAGGCTGGTTGGATCCTCAAATAGCACCACCAAAAGTTATGCTGTTATAAGGTAACCCCAAAAACCAATGGCAGCACCAAAATGAGGCGTACTAGGCGGGATGAGGAGTGAGGTAGTTTGCCATTGCTTTCCTCACTGGGTCAGAAAGTACTACTGCAGCACGACTGACCCTATGAGCAGCACCTTTCATAACACTCAGATGCACTAGTCGTGCTCTGAATGTCATTACTCAGCACCACCCATACTCCAGCAGCTTCCATATTGTCACAGCCATGGATGAGACTGGGACTTCGGTGAAAGTTACACTTTACTCTGGCCTGTGCAAAGAGATGGATGCAAAAGTACTGTATCCATCAAGAAATGACAGCAGGCAGAACACCTAGTATATATATAAAATAACATGTCCTGACTGATTCATCATCGCCGAGTCAAAACTACTGGACATAAAGAAATGATATTTTGGGGATACATTTATATTACATTGTAGTTCTCGCTAAGGGAGGATGTTTGGATATTCCGTCGCTAAGGGGGGTGAAAAAGGGGGGTGAATTTTTAAAATGAGTATATCTCAAGAACTTAAGAGTTTAAAGACGTAAAAATTGGTATTTGGAATCTCCTTTAAAATAAACATTTTTGTTTTTGTTTCCGGAAAATCCACTTGGGGTAAGAGTGAAAAGGACTAAAAGAAGGGATGAATCCTTTAATGATGATGGTTATTTCTCAAAAACAGAATATGTTACAGGCATGAAAATTGGTATTTGGAATCTCCTCTAGCAAAATAAACACGAGTTTTTGTTTTCGGAAAATCCATTTAAGGGGCGGAGAAGGAAGTGAAAAATCGGGTGAATTTTTAAATTGAATATATCTCAAAAACTGATTATGTTAGAGATGTGAAATGTATTATTCGGAATGTCCTTTAAAAGTACAGGAACAGGTATTTTCTGTTTTTTGGGAAAGCCACTTAACGATGAGGGAAAATAAGTGAAAGAGAAGTTGAATTATTGTTATGAGGATACTTATAAAAACTGAAGATGTTAGAGACGTGAAAATTGGTATTTGGACTCTGCTTTAAACTGTATAAAAGGTATTTTTTATTTTGGAAAAATCCGCTTAGGTTTGGTGAAGGGTGACTGATAAAGGGGCTGAATTATTTTTATGGGGAAACTTTATCTCAAAAACTGAAGATATTACAGACGTGGAAAGAGGTATTTGGAATCTCCTGTAAAAACAAGGAAGCACGTATTTTGTGTGTGTGTGTTTGTTTGTTTGTTTGTTTGTTTGTTTGTTTGTTTGTTTGTTTGTTTGTTTGTTTGTTTGTTTGTTTGTTTGTTTGTTTGTTTGTTTGTTTGTTTGTTTGTTTGTTTGTTTGTTTGTTTGTTTGTTTGTTTGTTTGTTTGTTTGTTTGTTTGTTTGTTTGTTTGTTTGTTTGTACAGTTCTATGTCGCATGTTCCAGAATTTGATCTGCCAGTCGCCTGGTCATCTTAGCGCCAAAAGGCAATACTACAAATGTTGTTTACAAAGAGGTTATGGGGTAAAAGAAACTCAATTTTTTCGGTGAGTTTTTATACTTTACGGATTTTCAGATAATGTCTTACTGCAGTACCGGGGAACGATAATTTTTATCAAATTTGGAAATCTACGTGAGCGAAGCCGCGGGTAACAAGTGATAGGCCTATAAGATATTTTCTTCTTTTCCGTGTGAAGAACGTGTCCTCAACGTTTGGTCATTAGCATTACATTATTGCTGCACTCTCTATGGAGTTCAATTGTCATTTTACTGTGTGCTACTGGTTTTCAGTAGCGGTGACTGCCCTCCCCCCTATCCCCCCCCCAAACACACACACTTTGTGGAGAAAACATTAGCACCACAGCAAGTAGTGCAGACTTTGTGTGTGCTGTGAGGAAGGGTACCAGCGGTATATTTCTTTGCCAAGGTCACGGGCACTGAAATATGATTCACCCGCTTGCCGTGCGCATTCATCAGTCTGACAGTCTCTCCATTGTTTGTTAGTTTCTTAGTGTGAAGTCAGATATGAAATTAATTAATTCCATGTGGCTATTTCTAGCCGAGTGCAGCTCTTGTAAGGCAGACCCTCCGAGGGTCGGTGGCCCCTGCCGTGTGTAGGTAACTGCATGTTATTGTGGTGGAGGATAGTGTTATGTGTGGTGTGTGAGTTGCAAGATGTTGGGGACAGCACAAACACCCAGCCCCCGGACCATTGGAATTAACCAATGAAGGTTAAAATCCCCGACCAGGCCGGGATTTGAACCCGGGATCCTCTGAACCGAAGGCCAGTACGCTGACCATTCAGCCAACGAGTCGGACAGATATTAAATGACTGGCTGTTAACCGCGGCTTCTCTCGTGTGGATTTTGTAATTTGATAAAGATAATCGTTGCTCAGTACTGCACTAAGACATAATTTGAAAATCCCTAAAGTATAAAAGCTCACCGAAAAATTGAGTTTCATTACCCCAGAACCTCTTTGTAAACCACGTTTGTGCTACTGTCCCTTGGGGTTGAGATGACCAGGCTACTGGCAGAGCTAACTCTGGAACATGGGACATGCGAGAAACAGTTCTCTCTCAAGTCGTAAACAACACACAAAAAACACGTTTTCTTTATTTCTAAAGAGAGATTCCAAATACCAATTTTCACGACTGTATCATCTTCAGCATTTGAGACATACTGTAAGTACCCCTACAAAAAGATTTCAACTCTTTCACTTCTCCCCCCACCCCACCTTAAGTGACATTTCCGAAAGCAAAGAACATGTGTTTCTTTATTTTTAAAGAAGATTCCAAATACGTCGGTAACTCGTTAAGTTTATGAGATATAGGCCTATTATAGAATAAACTCATTCTAAAAATTCACCCGTTTTTTCCATACTTTTCGCCGCCTTAAGTGAACTTTCCGAAAATAAAAAACGTATTTCTTTATTATTAAAGAAGATTCCAAATACCAATTTTCACATCTGTAACATATTCAGTTTTTGAGATATAAGTATTCCCCCCCCCCGTCCTAAGTGGATTTTTTGTAAACAAATATGTATGTTTCCTTATTTCTAAAAGAAATTCCAAATACCAGATTTTATGTCTGTAGCCTGTTGAGTTTTTGAGAAATACTCATTTTAAAAAATCGCCCCATTTTCACTTCTTTTAACCCTCCCGTTATGTGGATTTTCCGAAAACAAAGAATGCGTGTTCTTTATTTTTAAAGGACATTTCAAATACAGATGTTCACGTCTTTAAACCGTTTTGTTTTTGATATATACAAAGGGTCATTTTAAAAATACACCCCCACCCTTTTCAGCCCCTTAGCGACAGAATATCCAAAAATGTTCCCTTAGTGAGCACCTAAACCGTAATATAAATGTATCACCAAAATTTAATTTCTTTATGTGCAGTAGTTTTGGTTCGGCGATGATGAATCTGTCAGTCAGGACATGTTTATATAGATTTTTAATTGTATAACTATCAAATGTACCCGTGCTTCGCTACGGTATTCTACATTGTATACGGATATCGAAGTAAATACACTATTGTGCGTGCAGTAAATGAGATTGTTTTAAAACTGCATGTCTCTTAGCCTTATCCGAGAAATAGCATTGGGAGGTCCCCACACGTTGTTTCCAATGTAAAGTGTGGGTTGCGGAGTTGTGATGATAACGGCAGGCTCACTTGCCCACTACCATTCACAATCGAGTTGGCAAGTTTACATTATAATTGCAGGCCCTATTGCCTACTGCGCGGTCACAATCTATTTGGGGAGTTTTAGTTACAATGGCAGGCCTCTTTCCTACTTTCAGACAGATTACAGTTGAGGAGTTTTGATTATAATAGCAGGCAACTTCCCTATTATCAGTCAAAATTGAGTTATGCAGTTATCATTATAATGACAGGCCCTTTTTCCTGCTGTCAGCCAGCTTACTGCCAGTCACACAGAATTAGTGAATTTCCATGAAAATAGCAGGCCACTATGCCTAATGCTAGTCACATTTTAGATTGGAACATTTGTTTATAATGGCGGGCACCCTGGTCTAGAGCCAAACACAATAGGGTAGGGGGCATTTGAACAAAACTGAATGCTTCCTTGCCTTCTGCAAGACAAATCAAGAAGTGAATTATTCATTACAATGGCAGGCCCTCCTTACTAATGCCAGTTACACAGGAATTGGAGAAGGACCCCATTCCTACTGCCAGTCAGAGTCGGTGTAGGGAGTACTGATTACAATAGCAGACACACCCTTTCTCGATCGCTACAAATCGACATCAATGAATATATATATATATATATATATATATATATATATATATATATAGATCAACATACGAAAGTATATGCATGTTTACATTATTGCAGACCTTCATTTACAGGTTAACTGCTGCTAAACGGTACGTAATATCGATAAAGGATTGTACCGTAAGGCGCAGTATTTAGCAATCTAAATGGCTGGTCCTCTGATATTTTCTCGCATCTCATATATCCATGGGTCAGATTGAGTCAGAAACGTTGTATAGGTTGAAATTTGTGTAAGATTATCTTACATTGCATTATTTTTCGGATAATTATGTGACATAACATTTGGCTCACATATGGGTACTGGATGGGCCAATGTTCGTGTAGAGTTTGATGGTACTATCTTTCCTGTAAGTGACTGAAATTATGAATTATGCAGGTAAAAAATCCAAATTTACTTAAAATCGAGAAATAGAGACGAATCTGACGTATAAGCGATACAGATGCGGCATAAAGTCATAAGACCAAGGTTGAAGATCACTCCTAATTCAACGAAGACTGTGCCATCCGTTATGGGATAGGACTTCCCGTTTATCCCACGAAATACCTCGAAACGAAGGTCTGCACCATAATTAAAATTGCCTCCATATTTCGATATTCTTCTGGGATAAAAAAAAAAATGAAAAATTTAAAGATCTTGGAAGTTTTTCGTCCGTTACAGGCTGAAAAGTATAATTTTGCAAAATTTCAATTTTCTTGCTCGTCTGGCAGATTATCCTGCAATCTGGATTTTGTGTGAGGGGGGGGGTAAAATTTAGGACTTTCAGGAAATTAAACCAAAAAAATATGCAGATGATCATTATTACCCCTCAAACGGGTAGCTGTACGAAAATTTCACCAAAATAGTCAATGTACAGGCACGCACAGTCTTTACAATTTTATTTATATAGATAGACTAGCTGATGTACCCGTGCTTCGCTACGGGATTCTCAGAAAGACTGACTTCGTGGTTTTCCTAACCTGAAATCAACATAGGTCATTACAAAAACGTAAGTATGAATGTAGCGATTGAAAGCAATGCTATCATATAAAATACTCGATCAAATGGAAAGCCGCACGTTTTATCACTTTTAACGAACAGTGCTGCGGTTAGATTGCGGTGCCAATCTAATAGTCCAAAGTTCCAGAGCTGGGATGACCAGGCCGCAGATTGCCATGAACACTCATCTGCCATTATTCCGCTAAATATGCACACTGTTCATTCCAATCAGTGCCTCAGATAGGGATTGAATAGCCCGAATGCTATGATGATCCAGTGTGTTACGTACCAGTAGTATCAGAAAATTTATAAACCAGGGGAATGGCATGCTAAAGAAGAAAGCTATCTAACTCCCCAGCTACTTCCCATCAATATTCAGACAGGCTGTTATATTCTGTACGACTGGGTGAGTTGACCGTGTGGTTAGCGGTGCGCAGCTGTGATTTTGCATCCGAGAGATAGTGGATTCGAACCCCATTGTCGGCAGCGCTGAAGATGGTATTCCGTGGTTTCCCCACTTTCACACCAGTCAAATGCTGGGCCTGTACCTTAATTAAGGCCTAAGGCACTCCTAGCCCTTTCCTATCCCATCGTCGCCATAAAATCTATCTATGTCGGTGCAACGTAAATCAAATCAAAAATACTCTGTACGCAGCAGTAATCCTATCTACCGGAGATGAGGGGCAACAGAAGACACAAAGCACATCACAACAAACAATGGTCAATGTAATGTTATTATTGATCAATGTTATGAGCTTTCTATATTGTAGGCCTTCACATTTAGTTTTCTTTCGACTCTGTGATTTGTAAAATATTTTGTACCATAAACTGTAGCTTCTTATTCTCCGACTTTACATACCGATTTTTATTAAATACTGTTTACCCATTTTCTCGTTACTCGGCGCTGATATGGACTTAGTAACAAAAATCCAAATTCATGAATATCTTTGTGATCATAGCCAGTACGGTAACAACGTATAAGACATGAATAATAGGAAATTTAATACTATATAACCTTAGTTATGTAGCATTCATCGATTACACCTCTAATAAGAAATATTTGAGAATTACATTTTAGGCCTTCCCCTAAACTGCCATTTCACTCAGCGTGAATAAAATAATTTACAGCCTAGACTATAGCGACTTATTTCCTGACTTTGCATACCGATTTTCATGAAGATAGGACTACTAATAACAACAATATTTGAGAATTAAATTTTAGGCCTTCCCCTAAACTACCATTTTTCTCAGCGTGAATACAATTATTGATAGCCTAGATTGTAGCAACTTATTCCCCAACTTTGCATACCCATTTTCTTTAAAATACGTCCACTAATAACATAAATATTTGAGTATTCGTTTTTAGACCCTCCCCTAAACTACCATTTCACTCAGCGTGAGTAAAATGATTTATAGCCTAGATTGTAGAGGCTCATCCCCCGACTTCACATACCGACTTTCATTAGACCACTAATAACATAAATAGTTGAGAATTCAATTTTAGGCCTTCCCTTAAACTACCATTTCACTCAGCGTGATCAAAATTATTTATATCCTAGATTGTAGAGGCTCATCCCCCGACTTCCCATACCGATTTTTATTAAATTCCCTTCAACCGTTTTCTCGTGATGCGTGTACATACATACATACATACAGACAGACAGACAGACAGACGGACAGACAGACAGACAGAAATTACGGAAAAGTAAAAAATGCATTTTCTTGTTACTATGGACATGATCGATACAGAAATACCATTATTTTCAAATTCTGAGCAATGTACAGACAAAACTCTTATTTTATATATATAGATAAGGAATCTGTTCCACGTACAACACCTTTTGGCTACGTCTGCTGGACTTAACCTGCAAAACCAACCGTTCATGATATCTCACTTATTAATACTCCTGTCGAAAAATTCACATGAGAAAATATTTTATAAATGGATTTCCATTAAGGACTGTAGATTTCGATTAATTTCGGATGTGCATATTTTGAGGAAGTGCAAAATCATGGTTCCGGTTTCGGATAAACCCCCAGTAAATTTAGGTATTCAGAAATAATATTGGCCCTAAAACCTAAACAAGGACAGGTGGATTCTAAATATTAAGTTCGGTAGAAATATATTCAGTAGTTTTCAAGTTATAAAAACTCATACAATCAAACCGACAAACAGACACCAAAGTTAAGAAATATGCAGATGGTCATTATTACAACTGAAACGGACAACTGTACGGAAATTCCGCCAAAATAGTCAATGTACAGACAGACGGTAGTTACGATTATATTTATATAGATGACAGATAAGCATGGGCACGTTTGTAAGTGCAAACCTTCATTTCGAGATTTACTGCTCCTAAACGGTACATCATACCAACAAACGGTTTGCACAATCAGACGTTCCTTTTAACGCTCTACATGTTTGGCGTTAAAACATTTTCTCGTATCTCACATACTTATGTGTTCGATTGAGTTACGATATTTGAATGGGGTGAAATTTGGGTACATTTTTAATTTTACATTTTTCTCACATACTTATGTGGAAGATAGAGTCATGAAATTTGGTTCGCATATAGCCATTGGTCGTGTCAATGTGCGTGCCAAATTGGATGACTCTATCTTTCTTATATGTGTGCTAATCTAAGTAACAAACGTGTAAAAAGCACAAAATTTACGAACAATCGAAATATACAGCCAAATCTACCCTATTAGGGAGAGAGAGAGAGAGAGAGAGACGACAAAATATCACAGGACCAAAGTTGTAGATCACTCGAAATTGAACGGAGATTGTGCCATCGGTTTTGTGATAGGACATGCCGTTTAGCCACGAAATATCTCGATACGTAGGTCTGCACCGTCATTACATTGCCTATATTTCGATATTCTTCGGCATAAAAATCTTGGAAGTTTGCCGTAGGTTACCAGCTAAAACTTATAATTTTGCTTAATTTCAACTTTTCAGCTCGTGTGGCATATTGTGAGTCAATCTTCATTTTGGGCGAAGGGTGTAAAATTTAGGACTTCCAGGAAACTATAGCTAAAAAATATGTAGATGGACATTATTACACCTTAAACGGAAAGCTGTCCGACTCGTTGGCTCAATGGTCAGCGTACTGGCCTTCAGTTCAGAGGGTCCCGGGTTCGATTCCCGGCCGAGTCGGGGATTTTAACCTACATTGGTTAATTCCAGTGGCTCGGGGGCTGGGTGTTTGTGCCGTCTCCAACATCGTCTGCAACTCACACACCACACATAACACTATCCTCCACCACAATAACACGCAGTTACCTACACATGGCAGATGCCGCCCACCCTCGTCGGAGGGTCTGCCTTACAAGGGCTGCACTCGGCTAGAAATAGCCACACGAAATTAAATTAACGGAAAGCTGTACGAAAATTTCGCCAAAATAGCAATGCACAGACACACGGTCGTTACGAAATGATTTATGTAGATAGATAAGGAATCTGCTCCATGTATAACGCCTTTTGGGCTATGTCCGCTAGACTTAGCCTGAGAAACCGACCTTTCATGATATCTCACTTATTAATCCTCCTGTTGAGAAAAGCACATGAGAAAAAGAAATTAGAATTGGATTTCCAAAAAATTGATCGATTTCCAGTCAGGTTGGATTTTTGTACTTTTTATATTGTGGGAGAGTAAAATCATCATTTCGTTCCCCTATAAAACCCCAGTCCATTCCAGGAATTTGAAATGGTATTGACCTTAAAACCTACCCTTGGACAGGTGGATGCTAACTATAAAGTTTGGTTCAAATATCTTCAGTAGTTTTCAAGTTGTAAGAAATACGCTTTACGCGCACCCGCTCTTGCGTTAAGTCCGGTGGGACTTGTACCGAAAAACGGTCCGTTAATGATATCTCCGTTATTAATCCTGGTATTGAAATGATGCACATGAGAAAAAAGGTTTCGAAAATAATTGCCATTAAAGCAGGTAGATTTCCACTTAGTTGTGTATATTTTGAGGGAGTGTAAAATCACGGTTCCGGTTTCGTATAAACCCCCAATCAGTTCAGGGATTTAGAAACAATATTTGCCCTATAACCTACCCAAGAACAGGTGTATTCTAAATATGAAGTTTGGTGGAAATATATCCAGTAGTTTTCAAGTTATAGAAAGACAGACAAACAGACAGATAAACAAACAAACAAACAAACGAACAAACAAACTGACACTAAAAAAACCTACCCTTGGACAGATGGATACTATATATACAGTTTGGTTCAAATATCTTCAACAGTTTTCAAGTTGTAAGAAATACGCTTTACACGCACCCGCTCATGCGTTAAGTCCGCTGGGACTTGTACCGAAAAACGGTCCGTTAATGATATCTCTCTTATCCTGTTATCAGAATGATGCGCAAGAGAAAAAAGGTTTAGAAATTAATTTTCATTAAGGCAGGTAGATTTACATTAAGTTCGGTTGTGTATGCTTTGAGGGAGTGAAAAATCACTGTTTCGTACAACTCCCCACTCAGTTCAGGGATTTAGAAACAATATTTGCGCTAAAACCTACCCAAGGACAGGTGGATTCTAAATATGAAGTTTGGTGGAAATATATCGAGTAGTTTTCAAGTTATAGAAGGACAGACAAACCGACAAACAGACAAACAGACAAACAGACAAACCGACAGACACCAAAGCTAAAAATTATGCAGATGGTCATTATTAACCCTGAAACGGATAACTGCACGAAAATTTCGCCAAAATAGTCAATGCACAGACACACGGTCGTTACGATTTTATTTATATAGATTACGCCGTATTTCTTTTTAATTGTTATACATGTGTAGTATGGTTCCTTTGGTTTTATTGTATAGTATCGAATCAAAATTTCAAAACGCTATTATTACCGCACTGAAGTCGGCAAACTGCCATCGTTTGTCGAAATTCGCTCTCAGAGCATAGAGCGAAGAGAGGCGCACACCTGTGAGCTTGCATCCGCCAGATAGTGGGCTCGATCCCCACCGCCGACAGCCCTGAAGATGGTTTTCCGCGGTTTCCCCGTTTAAACTAGCCTACGTGAGTTATGTAGTAAATAACCAGTTACTACTGTACTAAACACTGTCTTACGTTTAAACTAGCGTATGGGCTAACCACGGGAGTTAAGTTGTAACTAACCACTTCCTAATGTACTAAACACTGTCTTACGTTTAAACTAGCCTATTGGCTAGCCACTGGCGTTAAGTAGTAACTAACCACTTACTACTGTACTAAACACTGTCTTACGTTTAAACTAGCCTACGTGAGTTAAGTAGTAACTAACTACTTACAACTGTACTGAATACTGTCTTACGGTTAAACTAGCCTACGGAAGTTAAGTAGTAACTAACCACTTAAAACTGTACTGAATACTGTTTTACGGTTAAACTAGCCTACGGAAGTTAGTAGTAACTAATCACTTGCTACCGTACTAAACACTGTCTTACGTTTAAACTAGCGTATGGGCTAACCACGAGAGTTAAGTAGTAACTAACCACTTCCTAATATACTAAACACTGTCTTATGTTTAAACTAGCATATTGACTAACCACTGGCGTTAAGTAGTAACTAACCACTTACTACTGTACTAAACACTGTCTTATGTTTAAACTAGCCTACGGGAGTTAAGTAGTAACTAACCACTTACAACTGTACTGAATACTGTCTTACGGTTAAACTAGCCTACGGGAGTTAAGTAGTAACTAACCACATACAACTGTACTGAATACTGTCTTACGGTTAAACTAGCCTACGGAAGTTAGTAGTAACTAATCACTTGCTACCGTACTAAACACTGTATTACGTTTAAACTAGCGTATGGGCTAACCACGAGAGTTAAGTAGTAACTAACCACTTCCTAATGTACTAAACACTGTCTTACGTTTAAACTAGCATATTGGCTAACCACTGGCGTTAAGTAGTAACTAACCACTTACTACTGTACTAAACACTGTCTTATGTTTAAACTAGCCTACGGGAGTTAAGTAGTAACTAACCACTTACTACTGTACTAAACACTGTATTACGTTTAAACTAGCCTATTGGCTAACCACTGGCGTTAAATAGTAACTAACCACTTACTACTGTACTGAACACTGTATTACGTTTAAACTAGCCTATTGGCTAACCACTGGCGTTAAGTAGTAACTAACCACTTACTACTGTACTAAACACTGTCTTATGTTTAAACTAGCCAACGGGAGTTAAGTAGTAACTAACCACTTACTACTGTACTAAACACTGTCTTATGTTTAAACTAGCCTACGGGAGTTAAGTAGTAACTAACCACTTACTACTGTACTAAACACTGCATTATGTTTAAACTAGCCTATTGGCTAACCACTGGAGTTAAGTAGTAACTAACCACTTACTACTGTACTGAACACTGTATTACGTTTAAACTAGCCTATTGGCTAACCACTGGCGTTAAGTAGTAACTAACCACTTACTACTGTACTGAACACTGTATTACGTTTAAACTAGCCTACGGGAGTTAAGTAGTAACTAACCACTTACTACTGTACGAAACACTGCCTTACGTTTAAACTAGCCTACGGGAGTTAAGTAGTAACTAACCAGTTTCTATTCTTATAAACACTGTCCTACGTTTAAACTAGCCTATGGGCTAACAACGGGAGTTAAGTACTGTAGTAACTAAGCACTTACTACTGTACTGAACACTGTCTTATGTTTAATTTTTTTTCGACCACCATACTCAGAGGTCCCTAGGGACCAGTGAGGAATTATAGCCCGTCGACCTTTTCGGCCTTGAGTGCTATTTCAGAAGTCTAAGTTGTTGGAAACATAGTGGGTGTGGTGAAAGGTGGATTCTTCGTAAGGGATCGAACTGACCAGAATATGGCCTGCGCCCCTTACGGGGTGGATGGTGCCCTTAGTAGGGCGAATGTTGGGGGGGGGGGGGGCCTTGGTTCTCTGATACCAGAGGCCAACGGAGAGGGGGAGAAGCAATATCAGGTGGAGGATCACCCATCCATTAGACGACCACGCCCGATGTTGCTGTCTTAACTATTAATTGTAGAATTATGCATAATTGTTGGGAGGTAAGCTAGGGTAGTCAGAGTAGGTGTTGGTGCTGCGGAGGGGGGTACTGATGAGGGCTAGATGAGGAGTTGAACGTCTTGGTACAGGGCGGGATTTGAACGGGGGGGGGGGAGAGATTAGCTAATGATTAGTGGACGGCTTGGCAGAGGAGGCTGGTTGAGGGACGAAAGTAACTGGATGAGGAGCAAGTTAAGAAGGGTGGAGTTATCGAGACTTGGCAGGGCGGGGTGTTGGGTAGGGGGGGGGGTACAGGGTTCGAGGTGGCAGCTATGTGATGATGAGGCTGAGGGGAGTGGTTGGAGTGGGTTTTCAGATGTTGTGAGTGTTTATAGTGAGCCTTAATTGCCTTCTTTAAGAAGGTACAGCCAGGGTAAGAGGCTGCGTGACTGCCTTCACAGTTAGCGCACCTCGCCTGTTCCTTCGGTACCTTACAGACAGTGTGGCGGTGGGGACCACCACATCTGTTGCAGCGGGTAGCTTCTGGGCATGAGGCCGCAGAATGGTTCAACTTCAGGCAATTGTAGCATTGTGTGATGAGTGAGGAGGGGCGGTGTCGAGTTATTGTTTTGGAGGTGTTGGGTGTTGGTGCGGGATTTGACTGGGGGGCAGGTTTGTAACGCCTGCTCCCAGTCTGAGTATGCTTGTTTTGTGTGACCTTACCCGGTAGCGAGATTGAAGGGGTCTCACTACCGATTTCGGGAGATGGTGGGGAGTCAGTGGCCTTACCCAGTTGTGAGATTAAAGGGGTCTCACTTCCGGGCTCGGGAGGTGGAGGGGAGTCAGTGAGTGGTGATGTTGTGTTGGTGGAAAGTGTTATATGGTGATCAAGTGGGCGTGTGATATCGAATTGTGTGGGTCTGGAGATCCTGGGGGGAAGGCGGGAGAACAGTGTTTGGGTGTGTATGTGATTGATGGATGGGGAAGTTTGGGTAGTTTGATGGTTGGTCTGAGGAGGGGTTGAAGGAAGAGGGGTGGGTGTGTCAGGTGGGAGTGTAAGGTCGGTTTGAGTGGCCATGTCATCCTCCTCATATGGATCACGACATACGTAGTGAAGTAAGCCATGATTAGTTAGCAGGTCGGCGATGCTGATCCATCCATCTTGGTCATGAGAGAAGATGAGGATGAAGCCATTAGCGAGTTCTTGGAGGAGCTGAATGTGGTGGTGGACGGGAGCAGTGGTATTGAATATTAGTTTACGGTATATTGGTAGGTCGGTGGGGTTGCAATTGGTAGGGTCTAATGGAATGATGAGAGGGGTATGTAAGGTGGTCGGTACTAAGGAGCGGAGAAGCAGGGGTGCTTTGAAATCGGGCTTGAACTTGGGCGTTGGTGGTTTGGAGGCTGGGGGCGGATTCACCAATTTTATGTTTAAACTAGCCTACGTGAGTTATGTAGTTACTGAGCACTTGCTACGTTTACGTTTAAACTAGCCTTCGGGAGTTAAGTATAAACTAACCATTTGCCACTTGTCTAAACTCTGTCTTACGTTTAAACTAGCCTTCGGGAGTTAAGTAGAAACTAACCATTTGCTACTTGTCTAAACTCTGTCTTACGTTTAAACTAGCCTTCGGGAGTTAAGTAGAAACTAACCATTTGCTACTTGTCTAAACTCTGTCTTACGTTTAAACTAGCCTTCGGGAGTTAAGCAGAAACTAACCATTTGCTACTTGTCTAAACTCTGTCTTACGTTTAAACTAGCCTGCGGGAGTTAAGTAGAAACTAACCACTTACTACTGTACTAGACACTGCCCTACGTTTAAACTAGCCTATGGGCTAATAACTTACTACTGTGTTAAACACTGTCTACGTGTAAACCGGCCATAAGCGTGAGCCACGTCTTTTCACTTTCAGTCAGATTGCTCCGTAGTATACGACGTACGCGAGTTGGACTTAAAAGATTTCTCTACGCTGGGACATTCCGAAGAGGAGAAGTAGCCCGGAGTTTGTTCTGTTTATCTCTCCACTCCTATATGGTTCATGTCACGCTCATTGTATTAGAACTGTAACTGTTTTATTTTCGCCCACTGTAACTTTGAGAGTGACATGTTCGCCAGATCATCGTGAACTTCCTGCACATTTTTAGGTAGAGGTGGCAAGTTTCTTGCTTCTGTAGCCTCAGGAACCTTGACTACTCCTTTTCATATGCTTAACTATGATGTCGTTTACGTTCATTGTTATTATTATTAAATAATGAGGTGTAAAATTATCCTTATGAACCAGAAGTGTTGCATTATGTTGCGGTATTCCTTGTTTTCCTATGCTAATGAGAATGTGAGATTATTATTATTATTATTATTGTTACCGTGTTTTTGTGGTAGTTAAGCATGAAAGAAGGTGCTGGGTGGTGAATAGGTCTCAAGCTACTAAAGAGAAATTAAATTTTAAAATTTAACAAGGTTATATTTTCTTTTCAAAATTAGGTAACAACAAATAGAACAGGTACTTAGTAGCCGAAATACAACTTGAAATGTACAATTACAGGGATTAAATAATTTGGGCTTCGAGCCCTGAAAACACAATTCTTGAGCAACTAGCTCAACTTTACGATATACCAATTTCAACAAAAGGGGCAGAAGACCCCAATCAAACCCTGGAGCCCTTGCTCCAAATTACACAGCAAAGCCTCCTCGAGGCATACAACTCTCAGTCTTAGAAAAGAGCCACTCGCTCTTAAAGTTAAGCCTCTCCCAGGCCACACCAAACTCAACTTTCAAGTTGTCCTCAAAGGACATATACACAGGGGTAAAATACCCAACCTACTGAGGTCTATTAGGTGAGAAAAGATTAATACATGACCTCAAAATACAACTTGAGAGGAGGCGAACTTGCACTCCTAATACACTTTGCTTAAGACCTACTTGGCACTAGGCCGTTAATACAAGGGCTAATCCCATACTACAGAGGTGACTTAATGGCAATTTACATTACATTACGGGAGAATTGGTTGAGAAAAATAAGTTCACCTCAAGACGATGTGAGTGGGAACTCGAGAGGGTTAGCACTCTCTATCCCATAATGTATCTTTACAAGAGAATAGAAGAAAAGAGTAGTTACATTTTAGGAAAAGGTTACATGATGGAAAACGCTTCGAACCCGCCGCGAGAGTTAAACTGCCGACCTAGCAAGAAAAGAAGATATTAATAGGCCATTACCTGGTAGTAGATCGCTGCCGAGGAAAGAGGCGCTTCCCGCCTCCTGCAATGTACTTAATACACTGAAAGATGGAACAGAAGTGGCCCGGAGACCCCAAAATCAGCAGTTTATAACCTCTCGCGGAAGATTCTAGGCGTTAGGGGAAATAAAACACCCTCCCTCAAAGTTTTTATTGGTTCGGGAAAAGAAACCCCTACATAGAGGAAAAGAAACACATTATTGGTGGAAAATTAATTAAAGAAATTCGGGATTGGCTAGATCCAAAATAAGGGGAAAAGGAGGGGTATACAGCCAACTTAAACCATGACAGAAAGAAATTTAACAAAGAACAAACTCTTGAAATAAAAATTTCTCCAACAAAATAGTTCTTTGATTTCGCACTAGGTCGCACTATTGTTGATCTTCAGTAGTGTCCTCTAGAAGAGAAAGTTCGCACTTCTTACTTCAAGCGGAACAAAAACACCTCAAAAGTGACACAGTTCAAAAACTCAAAATTTTCCATGTGGTGACATCTTCTGAGTAAGTAGAGAATTAATAGAATAGATAAAGTTCAACCTTCCTCCAGAAGAGGAGTTTCAACTGGCGCAACTTTTAAATAAACGGTGTCGAGGTGTACCGCCCGGTACAGACCTCCCCCCCCAAAAGTTCCTCCAAGGGGTAACACAGAAGAACATAAGCTTTGTTTCCAAAATAAGGTCCAAGTTTTGATGTGTATATTAAGATTAATTGCGGAAGCATTTATAAGATTTTAGTAATTTGGTTGGTTGCAATTTCAAAATTTTGTTGTTGCAGGTGCAGTAAAGTTTTTCTGTTGTAGTAGTTGAATTTCTGAAGATAAACCTTTAATGCTTAAAAGTGAAGAAAAGTTTTGCAATGTCCACCAAATATTGTTGTTAAATTCCCATATGTAGTTATCGCTTAAGGTGACTGTCCATGTAGTTGATGTAGATTGAGTCGAATGGCCGGACCGGCCATTGCAGCTTGCGTCCAACGGGGGCCGCTCGGACCCCTCAAGTACCCTGAGATACCGCTCGCCCGCACTATGAGGGGAGCAGAGGTGTTGAAGTACGCCGCGCCCGCGGTGAACAGATACAGGCTGCGGGCATGTAGCAGGTCGTGCGCCGCACATCAGCCTTGGCCGGGAGGAGAGCTCCGGCTCGCCGTGCACATGTCGTCCTCGCTGGAGAGGAGGGGGCCCATCCCCCTCCCCAGTCGCTGCGCGGCGCTGCGCGGCTGCGGGGGCGCTGAAACATTAAAGCTAGGCGGCAGAATTGTGTTGGACAATTATTTTCTTTGAGGGTACAGGCTTGTAGAGAGAGTGAGGGGCCAGCGGCGTGCAGATATTCATGGTATTCATTAAGCCACTGTGTAGAGTGGAGCAGGAGACGGGAGCGTGGTAATGGCCGTGGCAAGAACAGGATGGCAGTTTAACGGGTCGGGGCAGGTTTTACATAAGGCTTACATCTAAAACCAAAATATTACAGAAGGGGCAGAATGCCTTAAAAGTGAAACTCAAAAAAAAATATAACCTTCATATCCTTTCAAAATAATATGGAGCAAGTTAACACAGAAATTACACCGGTTTCACCTGGGACAGGTGAACTCTAAATATCCTCTCGGTGGCTGGATTACTTAGCAATAAGGTAACCGGCGTAAGAAAATCGAGAATGATACAAGGCCCATGAAATCTGGGGGCAAGCTTGCCCGCGGGAACAAAATTTTTGACCATAACCTGGTCACCTACCTTCAAAGTGGTGGGTCTCCGTCCACGATCATACCTTTCCCTAACCTTTTCATGAGACACTTTAAGATTGGCTTTAGCCTTCTTCCAAAGATCTTTAATGTTATCCGGATCTATTGTCTCGGGTAGAATGTCATTCAAAGACCAGAGGTTAGAGAGCGGCGAGTTGGGAACAAACTTGAACATCAAGGAAGCTGGAGTAAACTTGTGAGATTCATGAACCGCCGAATTCGAAGCAAAAGCTATCCAATGCAGGGACGTGTCCCACCTGGAAGGATCTTCATGATGATAGGCAATGAGTGCGGACCTGAGATTACGGTTAACTCGTTCAGCCAGAGATGGTTGCGGGTAATAAGCAGAAGTAGTTACATGAGATATTGATAAGTCAAAACAGAATTTACGAAATAAATTAGATGTAAAAGCCTTAGCATTATCAGATACGATATATTGACACGGACCAAAAGAAGCAAAAATAGAATTTAAGCAGGTAATGGTGGACTGAGCGGTAGCCAGCTTAGTCGGAAATAACCAGGAAAATCTAGTAAAACCATCTACACATACAAAGATAAACTTGTTGGCATTACCCTTTGACTGGGGGAAGGGTCCCACATAATCGATATACAGGCGTTCCATGGGGCGCGACGCTTGATGAGAAGACAAAAGGCCTACTTTAGTGGACATGGTGGGTTTACTGATCAAACAAGATTTACAAGCTTTTACAAGTTCCCGAATTTCACCGTCCATACCTTTCCAGATGAACATTTCACGAATCTTTTCACGAGTTTTAAAGATACCCAGATGCCCCCCCAATGGGGTCTCATGATAGTATTTGAAGATCATAGGCACGAGAACAGCTGGAACGACAACTTTCATCATCTTGTCATGCCTCGAAGGGCAACATAAAACACCATTCCTCAGAACATAAGGGATGACATGCTCCCCAGAAGAAAGGGTTTCCATTATCGGAGCCAGCGTCGGATCTTCACGTTGGTATTTCTCGATATCCCTAAAGAGCATGGGGGCATCAGTTAAAATGGCATTAACATCAAATAGTGTGGACTCGGGAGGAGATGAACGGTCGACCGGTTCATGGTTCTCAACGTCGTTTGAAAACATACGGCTGAGTCCATCAGCAACCACATTTTCAGTACCTCTGATATGCCGTACATCGAATTGGAAGGCAGAAATACGGATGGCCCAACGGGCTATACGACCTGTACGACGCGGCCTACCTAAGACCCAGCTTAAGGCTTGATTATCTGTCTCCAGATCGAATTTGACGTGTTCCAGATAGAGACGGAACTTTTCTAAGGCGAATAAGACTGCCAAACATTCAAGCTCATATATGGAGTACTTTGCTTCTTGAACCGATAGAGTCCTAGATGCATAGGCGATGGGACGCCTCCCTAGTTCAGTCTCTTGAAGAAGGACTGCAGCTACAGCTGACGACGACGCGTCCGTTTGGACGATGAATTTCTTCGAGAAATCAGGCATAGCAAGTACAGGGGCATTACAGAGAGCTAATTTAAGATCTTCGAAAGCGGCTTGTTGAGAAGGTCCCCACTCGAATTTGATGCCTTTCCTACGAAGAAGGTTTAAGGGCGCCGCTCTGTTAGCAAAATTAGGAATGAACTTCCTGAAGAAATTCACCATGCCAATGAACCTGGCGATACCTTTAATGTCCTTGGGAGGTTTAAAATCACGGATGGCCTGTGTTCTAGAATGATCGACTGCTACACCATCAGGTGACACAATATGCCCTAGGAATGACATAGAGGGCTTAGCAAAGGCAACCTTGGACAACTTAACAGTTAACCCAGCCTTACGAAGGCGATTGAGAACTTCTCGCAAATGATCTAGATGTTCTTCAAAGGTTTCGGAAAATACGACGACATCATCCAAGTAGTGATATAAGTACTCAAATTTGATGTCGGAGAAGACCCTATCTAGTAGCCTAGTGAGCACAGCTGCCCCCGTGGGGAGCCCGAAAGGCACGCGGTTGTATTCATATAAATTCCAGTCCGTGGCAAACGCTGTAAGATGTTTAGACTCTTCGGCAAGGGGAATTTGATTATAGGCCTGATTCAAGTCCAAGATGGTGAAGAACTTGGCCTTACGAAACCATGAAAAGCAAGAATGAAGGTCGGGAAGGGGCACAGATTGCAACACCACCTTCCGATTGAGAGCCCTGTAATCAATGACAGGCCTGAAGCCTCCTTGAGGTTTCGGTACTAGAAAAATAGGCGAAGAATACGCTGACTTAGAGGGCCTAATAATACCATCCTTCAACATCTGATCGATGATTTCTTTCAGAGCCTTCATTTTAGGTGGAGATAGCCTATACGGTGGAAAACGGACAGGAATAGAATCCGTGACCTCAATTTTGTATTCAATAAGGTCAGTAACACCAAGAGTATCAGAGAACACCTCGGGAAACGACTGACACAGTTTGCGAATACTATCAGCCTGCTCCTCAGGTAGATGTCTAAGGTCTAACAACATCTCATCCTGGGTAGGCGAAATAGATGAACATGACACAGAATTACACTTTAATAGTGGGATTTTACAACTAGAAGCAAATTTGAATGTGCACGACCTAGACTGCAGATCGAGCACAAGACCAGTGTGAGAAATAAAGTCAGCTCCCAATATAATGGGGCAAGACAATTGCTTAGCCACAAACAATTTAACTTTCCATGTAAACTTAAAAACACGAATTTTGACCAGTAAGGAACCTAGAATTTCTAATGGAGATGAATTAGCCGAAACGTATTGAACAGGAGAAGAGACATAGTCAGGGAGTTTACAAACAGATTTCAATTTAGAATACCAATCAGCCGAAATAATGGAACAAACACTGCCTGAATCTAAGAGAGCTGTTATAGGCTCGTTATTTAACTCAATCTTAAGAAAAGGAACAGGTGCGGGGGTATCCGCCGCAATCCTAAGACACTCTTTAGGGCATTCAAACGATGAATTTGAAGGCTGGTCGTTCTCTGCATTTACAACCTGTTTACTAGGGGCTGAGTCTCGGGAAGATGGATTAGTCGGCTCAGCCGACGCCACTAGTCACTTTTTATTATTGGCATAGCTGGAATTTGCACCAGAAGTTGAGCAGGAGGGGGTGCTATTTGAGTTTGGGCAATTCTTGGCGATATGTGAGAAGGCCCCACACTTAAAACAGCCTTGTGATGACCCTGCTCCATTCCTTGTCCCACTTGACTTGATCAGAGGACACTTATTCCGCAGATGGTCAGGCGACCCGCAAGCATAACATTTACGGGGATTGACTGGTCGGCGAGGTGGAGGCCGAGTGTTACTAAAGGAAGGCGGGGGTTCTTTCGCGACACGCAAAGAATCGGCGTATCTAACTCCTTCCGCTGAGACTGCCAATGCTTCAAGTTCCGAGAACGTTTGCGGGCACGCCGCGAAACACAAATATGACCTATAGGATGGTGAAATACCTTCCACAATAGCTTGTACAATTTGATCCTCAGGGAAGTGAAGAGCAAACACCCTAGTATAAAACTTAATGTCTTGGATGAAGTCAGCCAAGTTTTCATCCAAGCGCTGTACACGGTAATAGTACTTCTGAATCAGGGAGGACCTGGCCCTAGCCGGGATGAAGTTAGCTAGCAAATGGGCATGGAAATCCTCAATAGAAGATTGCTCGGCAATGGCTCTTACGATTTTATCAGAGAGAATACCAATAGCATACGGATAGATAATTTGCAAAATTTGACATGGCGAAAGAGAAAAAACAAGAGCATGATCCTGAAATTCCACTAGAAATCTTAAAAATGAAATTACGTCACTGGTGGTATTAACGGAAAACTTGGATATACCTCTGAGCAACATTGCCAATGGATGAGGCAAGCTGCTAAACCCGGGCGACATAGTAGGTAAAGGTTTCAATGGCAAGGAAGTTAATTCAGCACGTACATTGTTCAACGATGTGCGGCGTTCAGACTCGTTGTCCAATGGGGCAGAGATAGTTTGAGCAGCAACGGTTATCCTATTGCCTTCTCCCTTAGCAGGATCTTCCTCACTACT
Source organism: Anabrus simplex (assembly GCF_040414725.1). Taxonomy (NCBI): domain Eukaryota; kingdom Metazoa; phylum Arthropoda; class Insecta; order Orthoptera; family Tettigoniidae; genus Anabrus; species Anabrus simplex. Next base: position 692,212,901 of record NC_090265.1, read on the forward strand.
TACATTCACAACGGTGGGCTGATCAGATTTGGGAGGAACTTCCCCAGTTAACAATTGAGTGACTTTACTAGACAATTCAGAGATAGTTTCAAGGAGCGTATTAGCTTGCTTCCTCTGAACGTCATTCACCTTCAGAGACAACAGATCATTAACTCTATTTGAAAAGTGATATAGCCTGCCTTGCACACGCTTAATTTGATTAGGAGACGGATCGTTTTCATCAAAAAAGCTGACTACAGATGCTAGCCCAGTAATATTCTCGACGATCGTGGAAAGAGAATCATCAATTTCTTTCTCTCCCAAATTGGGGATGGAAATGGGCAAATCAAGGGACTCTCTAAGCTTGTTGGTGTCGATTGCAACCGTGCCTCCAGATTGCACATTTCTGATAGTTAACTCGTATATCAACTCCTCTTTGCGCAAATAGTTAAGTAGGAGAACATCGCGAGGGCCGGGCATGATGACAGAACAATTTTGAAAACTCAAAAAATTCCAGCAACTGAGACAATTATTAGAGTTCGAATCAAAGCAATGTTTAGCCGTCAAAAGGGGCTAAATTGAGACCCATTCAACCACGCTCTGCTACCACTTGTTACCGTGTTTTTGTGGTAGTTAAGCATGAAAGAAGGTGCTGGGTGGTGAATAGGTCTCAAGCTACTAAAGAGAAATTAAATTTTAAAATTTAACAAGGTTATATTTTCTTTTCAAAATTAGGTAACAACAAATAGAACAGGTACTTAGTAGCCGAAATACAACTTGAAATGTACAATTACAGGGATTAAATAATTTGGGCTTCGAGCCCTGAAAACACAATTCTTGAGCAACTAGCTCAACTTTACGATATACCAATTTCAACAAAAGGGGCAGAAGACCCCAATCAAACCCTGGAGCCCTTGCTCCAAATTACACAGCAAAGCCTCCTCGAGGCATACAACTCTCAGTCTTAGAAAAGAGCCACTCGCTCTTAAAGTTAAGCCTCTCCCAGGCCACACCAAACTCAACTTTCAAGTTGTCCTCAAAGGACATATACACAGGGGTAAAATACCCAACCTACTGAGGTCTATTAGGTGAGAAAAGATTAATACATGACCTCAAAATACAACTTGAGAGGAGGCGAACTTGCACTCCTAATACACTTTGCTTAAGACCTACTTGGCACTAGGCCGTTAATACAAGGGCTAATCCCATACTACAGAGGTGACTTAATGGCAATTTACATTACATTACGGGAGAATTGGTTGAGAAAAATAAGTTCACCTCAAGACGATGTGAGTGGGAACTCGAGAGGGTTAGCACTCTCTATCCCATAATGTATCTTTACAAGAGAATAGAAGAAAAGAGTAGTTACATTTTAGGAAAAGGTTACATGATGGAAAACGCTTCGAACCCGCCGCGAGAGTTAAACTGCCGACCTAGCAAGAAAAGAAGATATTAATAGGCCATTACCTGGTAGTAGATCGCTGCCGAGGAAAGAGGCGCTTCCCGCCTCCTGCAATGTACTTAATACACTGAAAGATGGAACAGAAGTGGCCCGGAGACCCCAAAATCAGCAGTTTATAACCTCTCGCGGAAGATTCTAGGCGTTAGGGGAAATAAAACACCCTCCCTCAAAGTTTTTATTGGTTCGGGAAAAGAAACCCCTACATAGAGGAAAAGAAACACATTATTGGTGGAAAATTAATTAAAGAAATTCGGGATTGGCTAGATCCAAAATAAGGGGAAAAGGAGGGGTATACAGCCAACTTAAACCATGACAGAAAGAAATTTAACAAAGAACAAACTCTTGAAATAAAAATTTCTCCAACAAAATAGTTCTTTGATTTCGCACTAGGTCGCACTATTGTTGATCTTCAGTAGTGTCCTCTAGAAGAGAAAGTTCGCACTTCTTACTTCAAGCGGAACAAAACACCTCAAAAGTGACACAGTTCAAAAACTCAAAATTTTCCATGTGGTGACATCTTCTGAGTAAGTAGAGAATTAATAGAATAGATAAAGTTCAACCTTCCTCCAGAAGAGGAGTTTCAACTGGCACAACTTTTAAATAAACGGTGTCGAGGTGTACCGCCCGGTACAATTATTATTATTATTATTATTATTATTATTATTAGTATTATTGGGCCGATGACCTCAGATGTTAGGCCCCTTTAAACAACAAGCATCATTATTATTATTGCCTGACTCCCTGGATGAAAGGTCAGCAGTGAGGTCTTTGTTTCAGGGAATCATGTGTTCTATATCCCGACCGGGTCAGGGATAATAATCGCGTCTGGTGAATTCATCTTGCTCGGGGGCTGGGTGCTTGTGTTTATCCCAACACTCACCTGTTCATATTATAAAGAATGCACCACACTACCAACCGCCACGCAATAATGATATAGGGTTGGCGTCAGGAAGGGCATCCGGAGTAAGAACAGGGAGAAATCAACATGCGCAACACACAGATCGCACCGACGACTCCACTGGTGTGGGAAAAGTGCTAGAAGAAGAGCAACTTGTGGATTAAGATCTGTAGGACTGTACTGTGGTTCAGCACAACAGTTGAGGCAATGTCTGACGCCCCAGGACACTGCCCTTAACCGAAAGTACCACCTTGAGTCACGTAGCTATCTGCTTGCATTCTGGAGATAGTGGGTTCGAACCCCACCATCGGCAGACCTGAAAATGCTTTTCCGTGGTTTCTCACTTTCACACCAGTCAAATGCTGCGATTGTAACTTAATTAAGACTATGGCCACTTCCTTCTCACTCCTAGGCCTTTCCTATCCCATCGTCACCATATGACTTTGTCAGTGGAACGTAAAGCAATTTCGTAAAATAAAAACTCTACTTAAGGCGGTAGAGGTGTCTTCGCTGAATCCGAGGAAAAGAGCCATGACATGACGTTAAACAAATTCCATCTATCCATAATGTAAAGGCTACGCCTTGTCGCTGCAGCTACATCCCATGGTCTTCAGCAGTCCTTTTCATCATGACATAGAAAGCAAAACCCAGCTGAGTGATTATGTTCCTAAGGTATGAGAGACGTGGTCTTCCTCTCGACTTCTTCCCTAGGACCTTTCCTTCGAAGACACATGTCGTAGAACGTGTCCAAGAAATTTAGCTTTCCTCTGCTCTATTGAATAAAATAAGGTCCGTTTCTCATTAACGTCATTCAAGATTTGGATATTAGTCTTTTTTTTTTCTGTCCAACTCGTCCCTGTCAGTCTTCTCCAGAACCACATTTCAGCAGCTTCTAGTATTGATTTAAACAAGTTAAGAAGGGAATAATATAGGCTATATCTTAAGGGGTTGTGATTAACGACTCACAGAATTGTGGTAGATTACTATCACAGTACATAGGTTCGTCCTATTGAAAATACTATAGTAAGTAGCAAGAGTTCTAATTCATAATGCTCGGGTTTCCGAATGATGAATGAATTAAATTCAGAAGTAAATAAATAAATAATAAACAAATAAATGGGAGGGTATTTTTAAGTAAGTGAAGGATCCCTGATTCTGCAAGGAAAATGGGGAAGTGGGGAGGGATAACTTTCTAATGTCATGTAGCAAGCTTGTCTCCCAGCAGACTGACTAAACACCTGTTCACCTCCTGGCAAAACCAGAAGATAACAGAACTGGGGCTGGGAGACTTACGAAAGGTCTATTCTTTTTCGGGAAAAACCTCTGAAGAAGAAAGGTACCCCGTAGTCATTGGAAGGGAAGGAAGTATGTTGGGCGAAGGTGTGACAATACTGGACAAGAAACGAAGGCCAATGGTTGAACAAGTATGGACCCAAGTAGAATGCCTAGGTAAATAATAAGCAAACCCATCGTACATGTAGTACATTAAAGGTCTTGCTGTACCAAGACGGCTGTTCCCCAACCTTGCGGCAATCAGATATTCGACAGACATGTGGATAGCGTGATGATATTCTCAGTCCTACTGCCTGACTTTCGTGACCGAGTCCGTTGCCTCTAACATCATATAGCCTAGACCGTTAATTATTCTCACGAGGCTGAGTGAATTCCGTTCCGGGCAAAAGTCCACAATGACTGTTTCTTATCCGATCACGAAGATAAATCAGGAGCTCGCCATACAAAACGTACTTGAAATTATAATAAAAATAATAATGTATTTAATTTATGTATTTGCTTATTTATTTGTTAATCATTCATTCTTTCTTAGTCAGTTTACCCTTCAGATTTGTTTTTTTCTCTCGGACGTATCGAGGGCAGTGTCCTAGAGCTTGATACCTTGGGTCGGGAGATAAAACTAGGGAGGAGGACCTTTATTGCTAGGGGCTTTACGTCGCACCGACACAGATAAGTCTTATGGCGACGATGGGATAGAAAAGGCCTAGGAGTTGGAAGGAAGCTGCCGTGGCCTTAATTAAGGTACAGCCCCAGCATTTGCCTGGTGTGAAAATGGGAAACCACGGAAAACCATTTTCAGGGCTGCCGATAGTGGGATTCGAACCTACTATCTCCCGGATGCAAGCTCACAGCCGCGCGCCTCTACGCGCACGGCCAACTCGCCCGGTAGGAGGAGGACCAGTACCTAGCCCAGGCTGACTCACCTGCTACGCTGAACAGGGGCCTTGTGAGGAATTGCAAGATCGGAAGGGACAGGGAAGGAAGCGCCCGTGACTTTAAGTTAGGTACCATCCCGGCATTTGCCTGGAGGAGAAGTGTCGGAAAACCACCTCGAGAATGCCTGAGGTGGGAATCAATCCCCCTCCACCTCTACTCAGTTGACCTCCTGAGGCTTAGTGGACCCCGTTCCAGCCCAGGTACCACTTTTCTAATTTCGTGGCAGAGCCGGGAATCGAACTCGGACCTCCGGGGGTTGTAGCTAGTCACACTAACCACTACAGCACAGAGGCGGAAATTTATTTATTTATTTATTTATTTATTTATTTATTTATTTATTTATTTATTTATTTATTTATTTATTTATTTATTTATTTATTTTGCGTGTGTCATGTATTACATCCGAACTGCAACTAAACATTGTGGAATAGCCATATAACTTACTGTAAATATGTACGACAATATATACATGCGTAAAAAATCAAAAAGGAGTACAAAAACGAATTTGTGAAGGAAAAAACATTAGGCTATTAAAAAAATGCAATGAACTGGATTCATAAGATCATGTCTACAGTTAGTTTCTAATCTAGTTGAAGGAAGCCGGTGTCACTTTATGGAAATCTTTCGGGTTCCTAGGGTGGACTTTTAAGTTGAAGAGTCTTCCTTTCATTCTCACAGTCACACTGGGAAGAGAGAGTTTTGCCCTATTAAATAAATACCCTGAGTGGCCAAAAGTCACGGGAAGGGGTGTCCCATTAGAAAATGTGCCGTGTATGACCCCTGAGCGTTGCGACTAGCTGCGGCGTAGCTGAGCAGGCTGTCACAGACACCAGTGTCGTGAAGATGGCAACACGATGCGAGTGAACCGACTTTAAACGTGGGAAGATCATCGGCGCACGGCGCATGGGTCATAGCATTGGAGAGATTATACGCGAATTCGGGTTTCCGATGTCAACAGTGTCCAGGGTTGATCTTCAACATCGCAGAGAGAATGTTACCAACCGCGTAAACCACCGCACGGGAAGACAACAGGTGTTTAACGAACGGAGATCTCCTTGGCTCTGCAGAACCATACTGGGCGCTCGACCGGCTACTGTGAGTTAGATCACCTCCCATTTGAATATTGGTAGTCAGAACGCATCTCGACCTGGAATGAAAGGAGACAACTGCACCGCATAGGCTTCACCAGCCGACGACCAACTAGTGTCCCTTTGCTGACACCACGACACAGAGTTGAACAAAAACCATGAGCCCGCGAACATCGGCAATGGACCATGGAACAGTGGTGGCGTGTGGTATGGCCTGATGAATCCCAGTTCCAGTTGTATCGAGCTGATGGTTGCGTGAGAGTGTGGCGTATGCCCCATGAAGCTATGGATACTACGTGTCAACAAGATTGTGTCCAGGCGGAGGTGGCTCAATTCTAGTCTGGGTGGCGTTCTCATGGTCACAATTAGGCCCCATTTTCCGGCTGCAGGGAGCGCTGACAGGTGCACGTTATGTGGAAATTATTTCAGACCATCGACATCCCTTTCTGGCCCTAGAGAACCCTGTTGGAAATGCCATGTGTCAACAGAACAATGCGCCATGTCACCACTATGTGGTGGCACGCAGGGGATTGGAGGAGCACTTCAGTGAAGTTACGACCATGGATTGGCCGTCCAGATCCCCAGATCTTAATCCAGTCGAGTATTTATGGGATGATGTCCATGCTGGTGTACTCTCCATGAACCTCGCACCAACTACACAAGACCAATTGTGAGTAGCAGTGCAAGGTGCGCTGGTGTGATTTTTCCCTGGGACTCAGCGTGGAACCGCACCTCTATCGCTTCAAGGACAGTGTCATAGAGCGTGAGACATTTGATCGGGGATACAACTGAAATGGAGGACCAGTACCTCGCCCAGGCGATCTCACCTGTTATGCTGAGCAGGAGCTATGTTGGGGATGAGAAATGAAATGAAATGGCGTATGGCTTTTAGTGCCGGGAGTGTCCGAGGACAACTTCCGCTCGCCAGATGCAGGTCTTTTGATATGACGCCCGTAGGCGACCTTCGCGTCGTGATGAGGATGAAATGATGATGAAGACGACACATACACCCAGCCCCCGTGCTAGAGAAATTAACCAATTATGGTTAAAATTCCCGACCCTGCCGGACCTTCGAGGATGACTGTGGTGGGAATCGAACCCTTCTCTACTCAGTTGTCCTCCCGAGGCTGAATGGACACTGTTCTAGTTCTCGTACCACTCGGACTTGTTCATTCTAACAGTATGAATATTAGTACCGGAGGGTACATTGATGTTAAATATTTACATAAGCTGATAGTTCCTTGAAAAGAAAAATACTAGTTTACTGAGAATAAACCCCCAAAAATACGTTACGCAATGTTGACAATTTCATCGTAGTTGTCGGGCATATCGTAATCAAGCAATTCGAACACAATGGTTTATATTTGAAAAGCACTGTAACGTAAGTTGTAGGCTTATACAGCCAAACTAACACTGATCATCTTTTTACGCTCGCACCACATATCAGAATATGTAGTACAATACTTCGCATTGACGGAATATTACTATACATAAGAATATGTGAAAATCAGGAACTAATTTGACGCACACTTAACGGAAAAGTATGAAAATAAAACTAATATAGATTCCGATACACACTGAGCTTGCTAGTTGCAGTTGTAACAAACACCAAAAAATATCACAGCAGCCTATTGTTACTTCGATCGTAAGGCTATTTTTCTAATGAACATCTCTTAGTTATCAGAATCATTGTCGGAGTCTGGCGTTATCACATCGACCCCACATTCTGCTCTGTGCAGCAAAATTTGGACCCTAACTCATCGCCTGGGGGACATGTTGAGGCAAGGTATTTTGACTTGCCGTCATTCTCGACTGGAAAGAACTGAGAAATAATGCGGGGCAAATATATGTTTTCTCTTTGTAGATTCCTCCATTTTATACTTTTCTAACAGAAAGATATGTAGAGCGTGCTATAAACGGTCATCAGGTCACATTGATTTGTACACGAAAATAATGTGTATGGGAAAAGTCTGGCATTTCATCTGGTAGGATAACTGTCGAAAATTTTACCTTTCAAAAACGTAAAGCGAATATAAACAAACCGGACATATCAAACCACCTTGCAAGTAGCCTATCTTGGATTGACTGTCAGGGGGAGATCTAAGTTATAACATGATGCCTTGGAAATGTCTTAGTGCAATCATGTGTATATTGCGGTATTATTATCAGTAGTAGTAGTATGTCTCCCCCTGTAGTGTAGTGGTTGTTATGATTAGCTGCCACCCCCGGATGCTTGCGTTCGATTCTCGGCTCTGCCACGAAATCTGAAAAGTAGTACGAGGGCTGGAGCAGGGTCCACTCAGCCACAGGAGGTCAACTGAGTAGAGGGGGGTTCGATTCCCACCTCAAGCATCCTCGAAGTGGTATCTCCTCCAGGCAAATCCCGGGACAGTGGCTAACTTAAGGACACTAGCGCTTCCTTCCCTCTTCGTTGTCAATCCCTTCCAATCTTCGCATCCCCGCGCAAGGCCCCTGTTCAGCATAGTAGGTGAGGCCACCCAGGAGAGGTACTGGTCGTCTCCCCAGTTGTATCCCCGATCAAATGTCTCACGCTCCAGGACACTGCCCTTGAGGCGGTAGATGTGGGATCCCTCGCTGAGTTCGAGGGAAAAACCAACCCTGAAGGGTAAACAGATAACGAATTATTAACTATATTATTATTGTTATTATTAATTATTACTATTATTATTAGCCTCGGTAGCGTTACTGTTAGTACAACTAGCTACTCCCCTCAGTGGCCGGCGTTCGACTTCCGATACTGCCAAGGATTTAAAAATGGCAGGAGGGCTGATATGTTATTAAATTCGTACATACTGCTCACCTAGATTGGGGGTGTGCCTGAAAAGAACAGCACCACCTCGGGACGGGGACACGAATTCACAACATTATTATTATTATTATTATTATTATGTCCGACTCGTTGGCTGAACGGTCAGCGTACTGGCCTTCGGTTCAGAGGGTCCCGGGTTCGATTCTCGGCCGGGTCGGGGATTTTAACCTTAATTGGTTAATTCCAATGGCACGGGGGCTGGGTATATGTGTTGTCTTCATCATAATTTCATCCTCACCACGACGCGTAGGTCGCCTACGGGAGTCAAATAGAAAGACCTGCACCTGGCAAGCCGAACCCGTCCTGAGATATCCCGGCACTAAAAGCCATACGACATTTCATTTCATTATTATTATTATTATTATTATTATTATTATTATTATTATTATTATTATTATTATGGGGATACCGTGGTTTACAGAGGTGAAAGAAGGTTCGGGCATGAATGGGTGGATATAAGATAGTCAGAAGATTAATTATAACTTTAAAATTAGAGGTAAATTTCTTTCTCTTCATTTTTTTCTTTTCAAAAGTTAGGCTTAAAAATTCAGGTACTAAAATTTAGCTCACAGGCTAGGTAACAACGTTTAGAAAATCAGAACAATCAACTAATAACAAATTAGCAAGTTTGAGCTTGCAGCTCCCTAATTACCAAATTTACATGAGCAGAACTGCTCCCATAACGTACAGTCAAGAAGACGGATCTCCCAATACTTTTTACATCAACAGAAAGAGCGTAATTGTTCTATCAATTTACAATTAGGAATCTATTTTCAAAAATTGCCAGGCCTATCAAAGGCACAGCCTACATTTTACAAAATTAAACAGTATTCACTGTCTTAACTGTTCAACAGTCTGATATCTTTAACAAGAAGAGAATGAAATAGAGTTTAACAGGGGTAGTGAGTACCAATTCTACAGGGCCTTTGGTAAAAACAAAAGGTTAAAGTTACGGGTCCAAAAATCAAAATGGCGCTCCTTGGTAATTTAAATGAAATGTTTAAAACCCTATTTGGGCTTAGGCTATGGCCCGACATTATAGAGGCTAAGCCAATAGTACGGACGTGACTAGATGGAGAAAAATGTTCAAGTTACAGAAATTAAAAGATAGAAAAACGAAATCATAGTCGCCTCAAAAGCAAATTGAGTGGGAATTTGAGAGGGTAGATCACTCTCTATTCCCCGATTTCGGTTAAGTTCTTACGCCTTGGTTGAAATTTACATTTAAAGTTTGAAATTTACATTTGAGAAGTAAAAGGTACATTACTAAAGGTTTGATACATTCCGCTCAATCTATCTTTCAAAGACAATCTATTTTAAGCTGGATCTGCCATTATCTTAACAGCAATTTTCATTAGGGTGTTGTAGAAAAAAAATCGTACAACTAAGTACCGGTAGTATTGTAGTGTAATAGTAGCTTATATTAATTACATTGTTGTTGTGTGATTTTTGTGAAATATCCTAGACAACATTTCTTTCCTTTCATTTTTATAGGCAATATTTCTTTACTTTCATTTTTATTTGCACAGAATAAGTTAAATAAGTTAAATTCCGTAAATAATGACTAAGCATTGCAACTGTAGGAACTGTGGGTGTGGCTAGGCATTAAGGAGTATGAGGGAGGAGTTGGAGAATTTGAGGGAGATAATTAGGATTCTCTCAGAGGACAGGAAGGAAAGTAGGCCTCCCTCAAATAATTTACAGGATACAGTAGGTGTAAAGGACGGATGGGAAGGAAATGGGGGAAGTGTAGAAGACAGGTGGTCTAATGTTTTAAGTGGAAGGAGATTGCAGGCTAAGGGCTCTGTTCAGGATCAGAATTCAGGACAGGTGTCTGTTAGAAATCGGTACGAGTCACTGCAGATAGAAAAACCGAGGGAAGATGAGGAACAGGGAACTGTCGCTGAGATGTGTTGAAGTAGGAGGAAGGGAAAAGGTAGGAAAGGGAAATGTAGTGTAGTGGAAAGGAAAAGGCAGGTGGAACATGGTCATCGGAGGGAGAAAAGGGAGGAGGAAGTAGCTTCTGCAGCAGTGAGAGAAGATAGGGCTGACCAGGAGGGAAGGGGATCAAATGAGGTGGGTAGGGTTGAGGTTCTGGTCATGGGGGATTCCATCTTTAGACATCTGGGGAAAGTGTGTGGAGGAAAGGGAACCAGGATAGAGTGTTATCCAGGAATTAGGTTGAGGCAGATGTTGAGGAAAGTAGAAGAGAAGGAAGAGGGAAAGTAGAAGGTGGTAGTGTTTCACGTTGGTACTAACAACGTAAGGCAAGCAGGTATAAGTACCAACATAGTTGGGGATGTGTGGGATCTGGTAAATGCAGCACGGATGAAGTTTAAGGAAGCGGAGATTGTTATCACTGGAATACTCTGTAGGAGGGATACTGACTGGAAGGTGATTGGGGATTTAAATGAGACTATGGAGTGGGTATGTGGGAAACTGGGAGTGAGATATCCAGATTTTAATGGGTGAGTAGGAGACAGGGATCTGCGCCCAGATGGCCTTCACTTGAACCGCAGTGGTACATATAAGTTACGAAGCTGCTTTAGAAGGGTTATAGGCAGGTACATTCAGAGAAACGGGGTAGCTTAGGGAGCGGTGTTAAGCGAACAGGGAACTGGAAATCAAGTAGGGATGACATAAATATGTTAGTGCTCAACTGTAGAAGCATTGTAAACAAAGGAATCGAATTAAGTAATTTAATAGATATATACTTACCAGATATTGTAATAGGAGTTGAATCATGGCTGAGAAATGATATAATGGATGCAGAGATATTCTCACGGAACTGGAGTGTGTATCATAGAGATAGGATAGGAATGGTAGGAGGGGGAGTATTCATTCTGGTGAAAGAAGAATTTGTAAACTACGAAAACGTTAAGGATGAAAAACATGAAATTCTGGGTGTAAGGCTCTTCTCTAAAGAGAATAGGCAACTTTATGTCTTTGGAGTGTACAGACCGGGAAAGGGCAGCGCTGACGCTGATTCCGAATTATTTGATAAGATAAATAATCAGCTATGTTGGAAACGGTGTCAATTGGGAAGGTAATGCGAACGACAGGAAGCATGACCAACAAATGGCAAATAAGTTAATATGGGAAGGGCACCTGAATCAGAAAGTGATGGAACCAACTAGAGGGAAGAATATTTTGGATGTGGTGAAAAATGGAAGAGTATGTATAGGTACTTTGAGGCAGAAACAGGTTCAAAGAAGGACATTCCAGGAATCATTAATGAACAAGGGGAGTGTGTATGCGAGTATCCTCAAAAGGCAGAAGTATTCAGTCAGCAGTATGTAAAGATTGTTGGTTACAAGGATAATGTCCAGATAGAGGATGTGAGTAACACTAAAGAAGTATTAAAATTTACCTATGATAACAATGACATTTACAGTAAGATACAATAGTTGAAAACTAGAAAAGCAGCTGGAATTGATCAGATTTCTGGGGATATACTAAAGGCAATGGGTTGGGATATAGTACCATATCTGAAATACTTATTTGATTATTGTTTGGTTGAAGGAGCTATACCAAATGAATGGAGAGTTGCTATAGTAGCCCCTGTGTATAAAGGAAAGGGTGATACACATAAAGCTGAAAATTACAGGCCAGTCAGTTTGACATGCATTGTATGTAAGCTTTGGGAAAGCATTCTTTCTGATTATATTAGACATGTTTGCAAAATTAATAACTGGTTTGACAGAAGGCAGTTTGGGTCTAGGAAACGTTATTCGACTGAAGCTCAGCTTGTAGGATTTCAGCAAGATATAGCAGATATCCTGGGTTCAGGAGGCCAAATGGACTGTATTGCGATTGACCTATCTAAGGCATTTGATTGGGTAGATCATGGAAGACTACTGGCAAAAATGAGTGCAATTGGACTAGAAAAAAGAGTGACTGAATTGGTGGCTCTGTTTCTAGAAAATAGAACTCAGAGAATTAGAGTAGGCGAAGCTTTATCTGACCCTGTAATAATTAAGAGGGAAATTCCTCAAGGCAGTATTATTGGACCTTTTATGTTTTCTTATATATATCAATGATATGTGTAAAGATGTGGAATCAGAGATAAGGCTGTTTGCAGATGATGTTATTCTGTACAGAGTAATAAATAAGTTACAAGATTGTGAGCGGCTGCAGGGTGACCTCGATAGTGTTGTGAGATGGACGGTGGACGTTGACAAACGGGGTTAAAAGTCAGGTTGTGAGTTTCACAAATAGGAAAAGTCCTCTCAGTTTTAATTACTGAGTTGATGGGGTGAAAGTTCCTTTTGAAAGTACCTAGGTGTTAATATAAGAAAAGACCTTAATTGGGGTAATCACATAAATATGATTGTTAATAAAGGGTACAGACCTCTGCACATTGTTATGAGGGTATTTAGGGGTTGTAGTAAGGATGTAAAGGAGAGGGCATATAAGTTTCTGGTAAGACCCCAACTAGAGTATGGTTCCAGTGTATGGGACCCTCACCAGGATTACTTGATTAAAAAACTGGAAAAAATCCAAAGAAAAGCAGGTCGATTTGTTCTGGGTGATTTCCGACAAAAGAGTGGCGTTACAAAAATGTTGCAAAGTTTTGGCTGGGAAAATTTGGGTGAAAGGAGACGAGCTGCTCGATTAAATGGTATGTTCCCAGCTGTCGGAGGAGAGATGGCGTGGGAGGACATCAGTAGACGAATAAGTTTGAGTGGTGTCTTTAAAAGTAGGAAAGATCACAATATGAAGATAAAGTTGGAATTCAAGAGGAAAAATTGGGGCAAATATTAGTTTATAGGAAGGGGAGTTTGGGATTGGAATAACTTACCAAAGGAAATGTTCAATAATTTTCCAATTTCTTTGCGTATCATTTAAGAAAAGGCTAGGAAAAACAACAGATAGGGAATCTACCACCTGGACGACTGCCCTAAATGCAGATCAGAAGTGATTGATTGATTGATTGATTGATTGATTGATTGATTGATTGATTGATTGATTGATTGATTGATTGATTGATTGATTGATTGATTGATTGATTGATTGATTGATTGATTGATTGATTGATTGATTGATTGATTGATTGATTGATTGATTGATTGATTGATTGATTGATTGATTGATTGATTGATTGATTGATTGATTGATTGATTGATTGATTGATTGATTGATTGATTGATTGATTGATTGATTGATTGATTGATTGATTGAGCTGGTGGACCTCCCGAAGGTGAATAATGGGGCCCCACCTCCGTTACGAACACATTCTGAGACTGGAGCGATCACAAAGACAACCTGGTCCGAAAATGTGCCATCTTTTATAGCCGAGGGGAAACTTCCAGAAAACTCTGGGCTAAGGCCCTGACACACACCCCATTCTCATTGGATAATCAAATAAATACCAGAAAGTTTTGATTGGATGAAAAATAAATATACAAAAATTTTCATTGGCCACCATCTTAAGTTGGCGGGAAGAGATAGAAGTGTTGATAACTTTTGAACATAAAAAACAAACACTAAATATTCCAGTTTAGGAAACTTTTACATACAAAATTTATCTATAATTTTAATAGTTCATCTTCATACCAGAGAGCACAACATAAGTTTATAGTAGTGACATTTGTTGAGAAATGTCCAAACTTCTTGTGCTAGTTATTTCACAGTTTAATTTTGCAGAGGGCCTTATCCAAGGCGCTTAATTTAAATGTACGGGGTGGGTGTACCTCTGGTACAATTATTATCATTATTTCTTTTTCAAATTTTCAGACCAGTACGCGCCGGTAGGAGCGTGTGCAGTGTAAAATTAAAAAGAATGTGTATTTAAATGTCTTTCTTCATGTTTGGTTTTTCCCTCAGACTCAGTGAAGTATCCCACCTCTACCGCCTCAAGGGGCAGTGTTCTGGACCGTGAGACTGTGGGTCGGGAATACAACTAGAGCGGAGGGCCAGTACCTCGCCCAGATGGCCTCACCTGCTATGCTGAACAGGGTCCTTGTGCGGGGAATGGGAGGATTCGAAGGGATAGGCAAGGTAGAGGGAAAGAATCGCCCGTGTATTGAAGTTAGGTACCATCCCTCTATTTTCCTATGTGTTTTGGTATGTTAAACTGTAAATTGTTTATATGAATGTTGTAAATTTCAGGTCAGCTCTGTTTTAAATACTTTGCTTTCTACAACTTTTCCTTCGTGACAATTCTCAGATTCCCCCCCCCCCCCATTTATAACATTTTTATGCACAACTAAAACATTAAACAATATAATATCTCTGCTAAGAGAGTTCATTCATTTCTTCTGGAATTCCCCGCGCGAGAATACCATTTGTCTGAGTGAACTTTCCACTGCCACTGTAGTTTCCTTCAGTAACTTACAATGAGCACTAAACATTTCCAGTCGAGATGAAGATTCATTGGGAGAAATGCTCTTGAAATTCCTGTTTGGTTTCGAAATATCCGGTGTGGTCTCCATGGGTGGGGAGTGTCGTTATGAGGCAGGACGAACGTAACTTACTACCTGAGCTGGGACATCGGGATTGGGAAAAACAAATGTTTGGAGGTTGTTTCACGTGTTTCTATGCAAGATCCGATTATAATTCAAGAGGAGTTTGAAGTCTAAAAATAGAATATATTATATTTATGTATTCCTTCTTATTCTTTTTCTTAATCCAGACTGAGTGAAGGATCCCACCTCTATCGCCTCAAGGGCAGTGTCCTGGACCGTGAGACTTTGGGTCGGGGATACAAAGAGAGCGGAGGACCAGTACCTCACCTAGGTGGCCTCACCTGCTATGCTCAACAGGGGTCTTGTGTGGGGAATGGGAAGTTTCGAAGGGATAGACAAGGAAGGGGGGAAGAAACGCCCGTGGCCTGGAGTTAGGTACCATCCCTGTATTTGCCTGAAGGAGAAGTGGGAAACTACGGAAAACCACTTCAAGGATATCTGAGGTGGGAATCGAAATCCCCTCTAATCAGGTGACCACCCGAGACCACTTTTCAAATTTCGTGGCAGAGCCAGGAATCAAAGCCGCGCTTCCAGGAGTGGCAACTAATCACACTAACCCCTCACTTTCTCCTGGCTGTCACGTATTGTCAGCTGAGAAACAACGAGAATTCTTTGGGCAAGTCACCTTCTCCTGGCAATCAAATACAACAGGAAGGCGGACTTTTATTTATTTAATTATTTATTTATTTATTTATTTATTTATTTATTTATTTATTTATTTATTTATTTATTTATTTATTTATTTATTTATTTATTTATTTATTTATTTATACTCCTTCATTCTAACATATTTTGAACCAAGCCCAGCGTTCAGTCTGTAAATACTTTTTTTTTTTTTTGCTAGTTGCTTTACGTCGCACCGATAGGTCTTATGGCGACGATGGGATGGGAAAGGCCTAGGAGATGGCAGGAAGCGGCCGTGGCCTTAATTAAGGTACAGCCCCAGAATTTGCCTGGTGTGAAAATGGGAAACCACGGAAAACCATCTTCAGGGCTGCCGACAGTGGGGCTCGAACCCACGACCTCCCGGATGCAAGCTCACAGCCGCGCACCTCTACGCGCACGACCAACTCGCCCGGTGTAAATACTTTTAAACCTGCGGCTACTGAATTACGCGGGTGAGAAAAACTGCCCTGTTGTCGGATATAGGAACGGCAACGCGACAAGTGGTACTGGGTACTGGCTGCACTTAAGCGACTGCAGCTACCGAAGTCGTTAAAAAAAAGTTCAAGATGTGTGCACATTCAATGTTTTAATCAGTGTACGAACAGGACAAATTGACAAGACTAATTCAGTGTCTTTTAATTTATATCCTTGCTCTATTTTTGTTTTTGAAACGTGCCTGAAGACGTCTCTATGAGGACGAAACATACACCAATATGTTAATGTTATTCTGAAGGGAATAAATGTTATTTATATTGTAAAGGTGAATTCTCCTAAAAGTTCCGAAACATTTGTTAAGGTCAACATTTTGGGCTAATAAATGAAATTCATTTTTGTAATTAAGTATAATAGTTAATGTAGTAATAGAAAAGTATTTGTAACAAGGAAAAATCTAATCCATGTATCAAATAAATGGATTGGGTAAAATTCCAGACCTGTTCACGCAAGCTTTATAAGGAGATGAGGAAGTAGAACTTAGGTGGAATTCCGTTTAGAGAAAAGATGTGTTCATTGTCATGTCCAGGGACCCGCCAGCCCATTTACTTTTAGGCTATAACCCAACTAGCTGCAGTACCCCTCACTGACGAAGCAATCTCACACAGCATGTGTGAAGTTGTCTAACTTCCCACCTACTTCCCGCCAATATTCAGGCATGCTGTTTTACTGGGGACGCAGCAGTAACCCCATATATTGGAGATGAGTGGCAGCAGAAGAGACAAATCACATCACACTGGTCAATGTAATGTTATTGTTGAACAGTTATGTGAGTTTTCGATATTGTGGGCCTTCATATTTAGTTTTCTTTCGACTTTATAATATTAGAGCATCTGATGTAAAGGCAGTCCTTCTTTTTTCATGACTCCCACTCGTCTTATTCTTCAAGCGATCTTTCCTTCGCGATATTTTCTCATCTATATATTAAAAAAGTTTATGAAAACTAAAGTCAGTCAGTCCGGCCATTCTTTTCGGTCGATTTCGTTCATTTTTTTAACTGAAAGGTATTCATGCACAGATTCGTCATCATATACTATAAACCACTTAACTTTCGCCTTCCTCAAATTATTTGATTTTTTCAATTTTTTGTTTATTTGAAGCAATCATATCTTTGGTTCTAATTGAGGTACTGAGTTCGTTTTGGCCTAAGAACACTCAGTGGATCAAGCTCTTTCATTTCAGCTCTTAACTATTCAAATTTGGTTAATTCTGCGGAAAGTTATGAGTGCACATTCAATTTGACTTCTCATTTCTTCAACATTTTTCTCATTGAAGCGATCATATCTTTCCTTCTAATTGAGGTACGCAGTCCGTTTTGGTCTAAAAACACTCAGTGGATCAAGCGCGTTCTTTTGAGGTAATAACTACTTAAATTGGTAAATTGTGAGAAAAGTTATGAATACATTTGTCTCCTTGACGAAGATCTTTGAAGGACTTTAGTTCGGCGCGCAGTGTTGTTGCAAGGAACGTTTAATTCAATTTCTTTCTGTGATGTATTCTCAAGTGTTTTGTTGTACCACAGCAGATCATGTGCTTTATTTTATTAACTCGAAACTTCGCAAATACATCCGTGAGGATAGTAACGAACAACACCATACTTTGTACATTGCGGGTGGAGTCAGCGGGAAACTGCTAGTTTTTTAATATAATCATCTTCACAATTTTTGTCAGTACGGACCGAGGAACACGCAGTTTTACACCTTAACACAATCATGACAGAAACCATCGCCAATTGACACCATTGAGCAATATTTCCATGTCAGCAATGCTTGGCGTTGATCTGGACTAAGCAACGAAACACTAAATTCATGTATTCTCTTATCATAGTCGGTGCGATAAACCATATAAGACATAAATGATTGGAACTTGTGTTCTCTATAACTTTTGTTACAGTATGTAATACATTCCGATAGGACCAATAACATAGGCAATTAAACAATTAAATTTTAGGCACCTTCCCCTAAACTACCATTTCGTCCAGCGTGAATAAGAATTATTTATAACCTAGACTGCAGCACCTTATTCCCAGACTTTACATACCGATTTGTATTCAATTCTCGTGGTTCGGCGTTGATGCGGACTTAGCAACATAAAACCAAAATTCACGTATATCTCTGTTATAGACACTACGGTAAAAATGTATAAGAAATGAATGTTCGGAAGTTTAATTCTATATAACTTTAGTTATGTAGTATACGTATATCGATAGAACCATTAAGAACATAAATATTTGAGAATTCAATTTTTTAGGCCTTCCTCTAAACCACCATTTCACTGAACGTGAATACAATTATTTATAGCCTGGATTGTAGTGCATCATTCTCCGACTTTACATGCCGCTTTTCATTAAAATGTCTTCAGCCATTTTCTCGAGATGCGCGTACATACATACATTCATACAGAAAGACAAATGAAATGGCGTAATGGCTTTTAGTGGCAGGAGAATCAGAGGGCATGTTCGGCTCGCCAGATGCAGGTCTTTTGATTTGATGCCCGTAGGCGACCTGCACGTTGTGGTGAGGATGAAATGATGATGAAGACGTCACATACACCCAGGCCCCCTGCCAGTGGAATTAACCAATGATGGTTAAAATTCCCCACCATGTCTGGAAACGAACCCGGGACCCCTGTGACCAAAGGCCAACACTCTAATCATTTATCCATGGATCCGTACTCATATAAACAGAGACAAAGATGGTGGAAAATTAAGAAATGCATTTATGCATTTCCTTGTTACTGTGGATACGACCTATACAAAAATACAGTTCTTTTTAAATTCTAAGCAATGTACACACAAAACTCTAGTTTTATATATAGACTACCTGATGTAATCGTGTTTCGCTACGGGACACTTGTGAAGACTGGCTTTGTGATTTTCCTAACTGAAGTCAACATAGGTCATTACAAAATCGTCAGTTAGGAAAGTGCAGATTAAAAGCATTTTTTTCATATAAAATAATCGATCAAGTGAAAAACCGCACATTTTCTCACTTTTAACGAACAGTACTATAGTGCCGATCTAACAGTCCAAAGTTCCAGAGCTGAAATGACCAGGACGCAGACTGCCGTGAACACTCCTCTACCATTATTCCGTTAAATATGCACACTGGTTCAGAGTAGGGATTGAATAGCTCGAATGCTATGATGAACCAATGTGTTAAGTACCAGTAGTATCAGAAAATTTATGAACCAGAGGAATGGTATGCTAAAGAAGAAAGTTATGTAACTCCCTGGCTACTTCCCGCCAATATTCAGATAGGCTGTTACACTTTGTACGACCGAGCGAGTTGGCCGTGTGGTTAGGGGACACAGCTGTGAGCTTACATCCGGGAGACAGTGGATTCGAAATGGTATTCCGTGGTTCTTTCACACTCCTAGCCCTTTCCTATCCCACCGTCGCCATAAAATCTATCTGTGTCGGTGCGACGTAAAACAAATTCTAAAAAAAGAAACCTATCTGTGTTGGTGCGACGTAAGGCAAATTTTTAAAGAAAATACCGGTACGCAGCAGTAATCCTATCTATCGGAGATGAGTAACAACAGTGGTCAATGTAATGTTATTGTTCATCAATTTTATAAACTTTCTATATTGTAGGCCTTCACATTCAGTTTTCTTTCGACTCTGTGATATTAGGGCATCTTATAAAATTATTTGTAGCGTAGACTGCAGTTCCTTATTCCTCGACTTTACATATCGATTTTCATTAAATTCTGTTAACCCATTTTCTCGTGACTCGGCGCTGATACGGACTTAGTAACAAAAGTTCAATTTCATGAATATCTCTGTGATCATAGCCGGTACGACAACAATGTATAAGACATAAATGGTCGGAAATGTAATACTATATAATTTTAGTTATGTAGTATTTATCGATACGACCACTAATAACATAAATATTTGAGAATTACATTTTAGGCCTTTCCCTAAACTACAATTTCTCGCAGCGTGAATAAAACTATTTATAACCTACATCTTAGCGATTTATTCCGCGACTTAGCCTACCGATTTTCATTAAGATACGACCACTAATAACATAAATATTTCAGAATTAAATTTTAGGCCTTCTCCTAAACTACCATTTCACTCAGCGTGAATAAAATTATTTACGGCCTAGATTATAGCAACTTATTCTCCGACTTTGTACCGATTTGCATTAAAGTCTATTGAGCAGTTTTCTCGTGATGCGTGTACATACATACAGACAGACAGACAGACAGACAGACAGACAGACAGACAGACAGACAGACAGACAGACAGACAGACATTACGGAAAATAAAAAAGTGCATTTCCTTGTTATTGCGGATACGACTAATACAGAAATACCATCCTTTTTAAATTCTGAGCAATGTACAGACAAAACTCTTATTTTATATATAGACGTATAGATAGATAGATAGATAGATAGATAGATAGATAGATAGATAGATAGATAGATAGATAGATAGCAGACGCTGTTTTCCAGTGCTCGACTAGCTATTAGCATTTTTTAAAAAGCTATTAGCATTGGTATCGGCTAAAATATAATCGGATATGACGTCATGATCAGAAATACATAGCGTTAGAACCCGCGCAGGTAAAACAGAAGCATTGAATCAACAATGAATAGATGCACTGCTGTCCCGATGTCGAAGGGCTATCTATCAAGAACAGTTTTTGTAGGCTTTGTTTCTAATCCGAGATTGTTAATTAATTCATTCATTCATTAATTAAGCAAAGAAAAGTATTTCATCTTTTCCCCACTAGCCCACAAACTGTAGAATGCGCTGCTATCGCACGGCAAGGAAAGAAAGGTCATCTTGGTCCAGGGCCCACCTGCCAGCAAGAAAAAACGTGCTCATATAAATCAATTATTCACCACTAGGCCACATAGAATGCGCTGCTGTCGCGAAAAGGTCTCTTAATAGGTCCAGGCCAATCTCTGCAATCGGCAGCCTGTCATTAAAATGAGGCCTGCAAGAAAAAGGTCATTGCACTTCGCTTTAGTTCCGAAGTAGACAGGTTGGCAGCTTTGTGCACCGTGTCGTCTCAGAACTCACGAATTTAAAAACCCACAAGTATTAAAATTCACTTAAAACGCTATTGTCACTTTCAGTTATAAATTTACTGGCACACGTGGATTACAGTCTTATGACAAAACCATACTTTTTCATCCGTCTTGTTTTCTCTCTGCTTATAAAACCTATAATGATTGTAAATTAAATTTAGGTTACTCTTTTGCGAAGTAATGAATTCTATTTTGTGCACTGCTCGATGGCAGCAAGCAGAATAACTGAGTAGTGATATACAGTACTTGGAGAATTTGGTCTATGGTCGAGTGATAATAGCTGTTAACAATACATGGGATATCCCATTCTAAAAGTGGGTGGGCTAACATGGATTGAAGGGCAGCGTGAGTCGCTGCCCACCTCGTCCCTTCTGCGATCATCGCAGACACCTGCTGTCCGGAGTCGTGAATTTTGAGACTCATTAGTAAGGCCCGGATGTTTATGTTTATGACCAGTGTTGACAACTTAGTGCATTTTCCACTAAATTTGGCGAAATTAGAAGACTGCCGGCGGAGAAATATATCATTCTAGATTTATTACTGCGGAATTTAGTGGTTTATCCATTTTACGGTTTTTCTAAATTTTATACTCCAGTCTGTCTCCAAGCTATTCCGTATTTCTTATCAGGAGCTAGCAGTCACATGAGGAAAACATGTCCTTTGAATTTGATGTTATGAGATCATGTTGTCATAAATTTGTAATGCGTGGGGAAAGGGTACTTATCTCTTAGTTGACGAATGGCGACAGATAATGAAACTGTGAGAGAGTAGTATTTCTATTTATGCTATGAAGGAAGACCGTTTAATGAACTGGCCTGTTTTGTGTGTGGCGCTTCACCTAGTTTGCACCCGGCACCAAAACGCCTACTATCTGCGCACTGTTTAACGATAGATTTACACCCTAGTGCTGAATCGGTCGACTTCGGTTATCTTTCGAGATTCGTATTGACAACCTATGAAACACAAACCAAGAATCGCTTATCATCGCTGTGCGACATCTGGTGTACACATTACGTACTCGTACTGCTGTTGTTTACATAGCAAAGGCAAACTATAGAATTCATGCTAGGAACACGTTTCGCATCGGGAAATATTATATAGTACTAGCAAATGTACCCGTGTTTCGCTACGGTATTCTACATGGTATTCGAATATCGAAGTAAATACTGTACATACAGTAAATAAGATTGTTTTAAAATGGCATGTCTCTTAGCGTTATCCGAGAAACAGCATAGGGAGGTTCCCAATACGGTGTTTCCAATGTAAAGTGCTTGTTACGGATTTGGGATGATAACGGCAGGCTCACTTGCCTACTGCCATTCACAATCGAGTTAGGAAGTTTTCATTATAATTGCAGATGGTTGTTATTATTACCCCTTAAACGCGTAGCTGTGTGAATATTTCGCCAAAATAAGCAATGTACCTTTGCTGGCAGGACCTAGTGTTTACAGTGCACTATGTCTTCTGGTATAGGCTAGAGCAATTTTGTTACTTTCATTGATCTGTCTCTGCCTTATCCTTGGCTTTGACAACATGAAAGTGACTGAGGTATGAGCGATGCCAAAAATGCCATTCCTTCTGCAACCAGTCCCTGCTATGAATGGTGTGAAAATGTTGCTCATGGGGTCGGTTGGTGCATGCATTTCAGTGGGCTTGGCAGACTGATATGTAATAGCAACTTCTGGCTCGGCGATGAAAGCAACGGGAAACTACCTCACTCCTCATTTCCCTAGTACGCCTCTTCAGTGTTGCCTAGGCCATCTATGACAGCTGATGGCATAGCTGTTGAGGATCCAACCAGCCTTAGGACTGAAGACTGAACATACATACAGTCAATGTACAGGCACACAGTCGTTAGGATTTTACTTATATAGATAGATAAGGAATCTGCTCCACGTACAACCCCTTTTTGTCTATGTCTGCTGGACTTACCCTGCAAAACCGACCATTCATGATATCTCCCTTATTAATCTTTCTGTCAAAAAAATACACATGAAGAAAAGTTTTAGAAATGGATTTCCAACAAATTTGGTCGATTTCCAGTCAGGTTGGTCATGTACTTTATATATTGTGGAAAAGTAAATTCACCATTTCGGTTCCCTACAAACCGCCAGTCCATTCCAGGAACAGGAAATGTTACTGACCTTTAAAATCTACCTTTGGAAAGGTGGATGCTAAATATAAAGTTTGGTTCTAATATCTTCAAGAGTTTTCAAGTTGTAAAAAATACGCTCAACACGCGCCCGTTCTTAAGTTAAGTCCGGTTAATGATATCTCCTTTATAAATCCTCTTACTGAAATGATGCACATAAGAAATAAGGTTTAAAAATTAATTTCCATTAAGGCAGGTAGATTTCTATTAAGTTTGGTTGTGTATGTTTTGTGGGAGTGCAAAATCACGGTTTCGGTTTCGTATAAACCCCCCAGTCATTTCATGTATTTAGAAACAATATTTGCCCTGAAACCTACCCAAGGACAGGTGGATTCTAAATATGAATTTTGGTGGAAATATGTCCAGTAGTTTCCAAGTTATAGACAAACAGACAAACAGAAAAACAGACAGCAAAGCTAAAAATATGCAGATGCAGATGTTCTACAGGGTTGGTCCCATGACATCTTCTCGTATCTCCTATATTTATGGGTTAGATTGAGTTAGAATCATTGGGTGTGAAATTTTGTACAGTTTTCGCATACTACTTTATATTTGTGATACTCTGAGAGATAGAATCATAAAATTTGGCTATCACATTGCCACTTGTCATGCTAATGTGCGTGCCGAATGTCATGATTCTATCTTTCCTATAAGTGTGCCAAATTAATGTTAACATACACGTGTGAAAGTACAAAATTAACTTGAAATCGAGAAACACAGCTCTATTTAACGTATAAGGAATAGAGACACGATAAAAAGTCATAGGACCAAAGTTGTACATCTCTCCAAAATGAAAGGCGATTGTGCTTTCTGATTTTTGATAAGACTTATAGATTAGCCACCAATTATCCCGAAACGAAGGTGTGCACCGTCGTTAAAATTGCAACCATATTTCGATATTTTGCGGGGCCGAAAGTTATACATTTGCATAGCTTAGAATATTTCCTCAAAGGAAAGAGTGTCAATCTTTCGGGATTAGCACTCGCATACATACGGTGTAATTAAGGAAGAAAATAATTCAGTAAAGAAAGTTGAAATTAATAGAAAATGGATTAAAACTGAGGACAGCCGGATGACGACAAATATGTAAATACCAAGTTAATGTATTGGAAAATCAAATGCCCCTCAATAAATTATGCTGGTGTGAGTTATGGACATAAGAAAGAGGTAACAGAGGAGAAATTTAGGCGCAGGCATTCTTAGGTCAACAGATAAGATGACTAATGGTGTTATTACTTAAGCTATTCGAGGATGGTTATAAACTCCAACGATATTCCGCCAATATCTCGCAGAATGGCCGATTTAAAGGTATGATGAGGAAAATGGCAATACGTTACTTCCCTCTGGCAAGCAGTCAGAGACGTTGCCATGGTGACCTGTAGGTTCGTTGTCGGTCTGTCGGTCACACACGCAGACCATGATACCCGCAGAAAGTAGTAAATTTCTCCGTCATTTGAATAGTAAGGTAAATTATGAACATAACGAAACTTGTTTATAATGAAGAGACGTTTTACATACGGTCCACGGAGTTTACAGGAAATCAATAGTATAAGAGAAAATGGAGGAAAACCGTTCTGGTTTTCCTATAAACCCCCGTCTAATAAAATATTTTAAAATGAAATGCATATAGAAACCTTCCTCTGGGTGAGTATACTCCAAATACGAAGTTTGGTTGAAATCTATCCAGCCGTTTTGCCGTGATGGTGGAACAAACAAACAAACAAACAAACAAACAAACAAACAAACAGACAGACACGAAAAGTAAAAACCACCGATTCGGTCCTGAGTTGACCTAAAACGGATAAATATCTGAAAAATTGGCAAAACAAATGAAATTACAGACAGCAGACTCCCTACAACTTTATTTATAAGATTATGTATTGTGTGTGTGACACAGTTTTTTGGCGTTAAGGTGATAAAGGTTTAGAAAATTCATATCGATCGATCATATTATCGATTCAATTCAGATTTCATTTCCATTCAGTTGGCAGTATTTACCGGAACCGGCAGTGCTCCCTTCTTACTCCTCACGGAGTACAAAACTCTATCACTAAAAAGTGCGCGTACAGTACAAGCTTTAGCTCGCCGGCTCACAGGCAGGGTGTTAATCCCAGTAAATCTCACAGATCAGGTGAATGCAAACATTTATTATTATTATTATTATTATTATTATTATTATTATTATTATTATTATTATTATTATTATTATTATTATTGCTCTTTTTTGCTCGTGGCTTTACGTCGCACCGACACAGATAGGTCTTACGGCGACGATAGGATAGGAAAGGCCTAGGAGTTGGAAGGGAAGCGGCCATGGCCATAATTAAGGTACAGCCCCAGCATTTGCCTGGTGTGAAAATGGGAAACCACGGGAAACCATCTTCAGGGCTGCCGACAATGGGATTCGAATCCACTATCTGCCGGATGCAAGCTTACAGCCGTGCGCCTCTAATCGCACGGCCAACTAGCCCGGTTTGCTCATTTTTATTGCTCATTATTTGAGATCGGATTTCTT
This sequence comes from Anabrus simplex, assembly GCF_040414725.1. Lineage (NCBI taxonomy): Eukaryota > Metazoa > Arthropoda > Insecta > Orthoptera > Tettigoniidae > Anabrus > Anabrus simplex. The sequence continues at coordinate 692,238,725 of NC_090265.1, forward strand.
GGCGGAATTTTAGCGGATTTTTAGTAGTTTTTAGTGGATCTTGAAAATATAAGTTAGCAACACTGTTTATGACAAATCTTTTTCGTTTAAAATATTTCCATGGAAAAATACAACTTAAGCATGATTTTTGTCAACGGTGACTAAAATTATGCAATTTTCACGGGTCATATAAAGTCATATTTTGGCTCTTTTAACGTTTCTTGTCATTTTCTGATAATTTTTCATATTATGGCTATATCTTCCAGTGAATTCTCGTGTTTTGTCATCTTTTTATCTTTTTATTCCAATTTTGCATACCTGCTTTCAGTGGTTTCAAATACGGTTCTTCACATCTCCTAATTGTTTTCTGTCATTTCTTAGATTATCTTTCTTAGAAATATATATTTATGTGAATTAGGAGGGTAGCTGTATAGAAAGAATAGAGAGACAGATGATGAATAGAAAGCGACAGAAAGGTGAGCCTCAATTGAACTCTATAATGGTTTGACGTTTCAAATATGGCCCAATAACATCCTGCGATGTTTAGCGTCTGTTTCCCGTTACAAGTCAATGTTGTGTGAAAATAGAAGATCGTTCCTACTTGGAAACTTTAAAATATATATAATTTGATATTGTAATTCTTTCTGATCGCCCATCAAAATGTGGCATTTATTTCATTCTGTGCAGAGTCGAGAGTTACCTTTTAGAATGAGTAATTAATTAAATTCAAAATATAATAATAAAATTAATATTATTATTTATTAATTATTAATGAATGTTCGGTCCGACTCGTTGGCTGAACGGTCAGCGTACTGGCCTTCGGTTCAGAGGGTCCCGGGTTCGATTCCCGGCCGGGTCGGGGATTTTAATCGTCTCTGATTAATTCTTCTAGCCCGGGAACTGGGTGTTTGTGTTTGTCCCACCACTTTCCTCTTCATATTCACACACCACACTACACTACCAACCACCACAGAAACACGCAATAGTGATTACATCCCTTCATATAGGGTTGGCGTCAGGAAGGGCATCCGGCCGTAAAACAGGGCCAAATCCACATGTGCGACACAGTTCGCACCCGCGACCCCACAGGTGTGGGATAAGCGGTAGAAAAAGAAGAAGAAGAATTATTAATGAATGTTCTAGATTTAAAAAAGTATATTTTCAAAATAATGTTAATTTAAACAGCGGCAAAATATTGGAATATTTCGAAAATGTGACCAAAGAATTTTTAACCGAGCTCGATAGCTGCAGTCGCTTAAGTGCGTCCAGTATCCAGTAATCGGGAGATAGTGGGTTCGAACTCCACTGTCGGCAGCCCTGAAGATGGTTTTCCATGGTTTCCCATTTTCACACCAGGCAAATGCTAGGGTTGTACCTTAATTAAGGCCACGGCCGTTTCCTTCCCACTTCTAGGCCTTTCCTATCCCATCGTCGCCATAAGACCTATCTGTGTCGGTGCAACGTAAAGCAAATAAAAAATTTAAGTCATATTTATTTTCATATTTTAATACATTTCTAGGTCATAAATGCTACCATATTTCTAACAATTTTAGGTTATAAACATCCGGGTCCTACACATTAGAATGTTAATTTTTGCTAGTTGCTTTACGTCGCACCGACACAGATAGGTCTTATGGCGACGATGGGACAGGGAAGGGCTAGGAGTGGGAAGGAAGCGGCCGTGGCCTTAATTAAGGTACAGTCCCAGCATTTGCCTGGTGTGAAAATGGGAAACCACGGAAATCATGTTAATTTAATTACTAGCATGTAGTCGTGAGTTTTGATACTGTTTTGTTCTAATTTGAGCCCTTGAATTTTGAGACTCGTGAGTTTTGAGACGTAACCTTGTCCACCGCGCGAAATCGTCACCCGCGAAACATACGACAGTCATACCGCGCGAAGATGTTGGCGATGCAAGTGGTGACCCATGGTACGAATATCGCGTGAACTGGACTGGAGTAATGATATGGACTGTAATAAATGAATGTTTTTTGCCCAGTTTGGGGTGATACAGAACTAGGAGATGGAAGTACTCTATTCTAAAATACACCGCTGCCCATTCTCCAACCTTTCACAAAATAATCTATGTCCGTTGTAAATTTCGGGTGAATGCTGCAATGGTAGAAAACCTTCACAACTGTGGTGCAGTGAGTATTGGTCTGTAGAGCAAGTACGTTAGTTCTCTTCAACTGTAGAAAGCCTGCCATACAAGGACTTGACTTTCCCATCCTTTGGGCTACACCACTGAGTATTCTTCTCCCAACTGCGGATCTCCAACGAGACGCACTCTATCTAAGAGGATGTTCCAGAGCGTGGGAGTTTCTCGACACACTTTCTCTTCCGGGAAACATTTCCTATACGACAATGAGATTTTCCAGAATTGTCTTAATTACGTCGTGAGATTTCTCCTTCCCTTTGTTCACCGTATATCACCTTTTATCAGCCATTTCCAATGATTTCCAGGCAAAAGAATACACCTATGTTGTCCGATTCGTTGGCTGAATGGTCAGCGTACTGGCCTTCGGTGCAGAGAGTCCTGGATTCGATTCCCCGCCGGGTCGGGGATTTTAATCGCTCCTGATTAATTCTTCTGCCTCGGGGACTGGGTGTTTGTGTCCGTCCCAACACTCCCCTCTTCATATTCACACAACACAACACACTACACTACCAACCACCACAGAAACACGCCATAGTGATTACATTCCTCTATATAGGGCTGGGCTCAAGAAGGGCATCCGGCCGTAAAACAGGGCCAAATCCACATGTGCGACGCAGTTCGCACCCGCGACCCCACAGGTGTGCGAAAAGCGGCAGGAAAAGAAGAAGAAGAAAATAATACACTTATGTTAACTCAGTTTTAAATTTGATTGCTGGACGACGTGGACAGATCCACTCAGTGAAGAGGTGTGAACTGTATTAAGATAAATATCCAGTTCTTGGGTCAGAGGAATTTACCAGATGCTCGTAAAATCCCCAGCCAGGAGTCGGACAAAGAACCCTCTGAACCGAAAACCGAGCTGACAGTTCAGACAGTAAAACACTGGCCTTCTGAGTTCAAATTCTTGGGCTCGATCCGGACTGAGGTCAGCAACATTTTAGGGTGAGAGGACTCCGTGTCGTTAGCTGTAATTACATCAAAGAACTCCCGAAGGACTAAATTGTGCGACAGCGAGATGAATCCCGGTCACTCCATGTGAGATTTGTGTTAGACAAGGTGGAGGCGGGATAGGTTTTTCTCCGGGTACTCCGGTTTTCTCTGTCAACTTTCATTCCAGAAAAACTCTCCAATATCATTTAATTTCATCTGTCAGTCATTAATCATTGCCCCAATGGAGTGCGACAGGTTTCGGCAGCCGGCACTATTCCTATCCTCGCCGCTAGATAGGGGCTTCATTCATTACATTCCTGACCCGGTCGAATGACTGGAAACACGCTGAGGATTTATTATTATTATTATCATCATCATCATCATCATCATCATCATCTGTTTACCCTCCAGGTTCGGCTTTTCCCTCGGACTCAGCGAGGGATCCCACCTCTACCGCCTCAAGGGCAGTGTCCTGGAGCTTCAGACTCTTGGTCGGGGGATACAGCTGGGGAGTATGACCAGTACCTCGCCCAGGCGGCCTCACCTGCTATGGTGAACAGGGGCCTTGTAGGGGGATGGGAAGATTGGAAGGGATAGGCAAGGATAAGGGAAGGAAGCGGCCGTGGCCTTAAGTTAGGTACCATCCCGGCATTCGCCTGGAGGTGAAGTGGGAAACCACGGAAAACCACTTCGAGGATGGCTGAGGTGGGAATCGAACCCACCTCTACTCAGTTGACCTCCCGAGGCTGAGTGGACCCCGTTCCAGCCCTCATACCACTTTTCAAATTTCGTGGCAGAGCCGGGAATCGAACCCGGACCTCCGGGGGTGGCAGCTAATCACACTAACCACTACACCACAGAGGCGGCATATTATTATTATTATTATTATTATTATTATTATTATTATTATTATTATTATCATTCTTCGATTAGGCCATCTTAGGACTATATGAAGCAGTTTTCTTCTTGTCATCCCAAAACTCTTCATCCTTTCTCGAAGTCGTTGTTTTGTTTCTTCCGTCCAATTACTGCCTGATTTCTTTTGGCTTTCCCTGGAAATTTGCCATCAAATATTGATTTCCAATTTCTTATATTTTCAATTTGTTATTTCTTAATGTTGAGTAGTTCCAAACTGGTTTCTTTGAAAAAATGATGGTGTTCATAGTGTTCAAAAATTTGTCCGAATCCTTGGCTGAACGGTCAGCGTCAAGGCCTTCGGTTCAGAGAGTTCCAGGTTCGATTCCCGGCCGGGTGGGAGATTTTAATCGCATTTAATTAATTCTTTATCCTCGGGGACAGGGTGTTTGCGTTTTTCCCAACATTCTCCTCTTCGTATTCAGACAACACACTGCATTACCAATTAACACAGAATCACGCAATTGTGATGACATCCCTCCATATAGGGCTGGCGTCAGGCAGGGCATCCGGCCGTAAAACAGGGTCAAATTCACAGTTCGCACCCGTAACCCCACAGGTGTGAGAAAAGCGGCAGAATAATAAGAGGAAGTGTTCAAAAAGAGTTTTGTTCATCTGTCTTTGTCCTCTCTGTACACATGTCCAGAGAATCTTCTTTTCTGTAAACATAACCTATTTTTCCTGATTATTATTTTTATTATTATGATCATGTCCGGCTCCTTGGCCAAATGGTCAAGGCAGTGCAGTGACCTTCGGTTCAGAAGACCCCGGATTCAATTCCCGTTCGGGTCAAGGACTTTAATTTAAGTGGTCCATTCCCTTGGCTCGCGAACTGGGTATTTGTGCTGTCCCCAACATTCCTGCACACGCGACACTATCCTCCGGCTATAAAAACAGCCAGCTTCCTATACACGGCAAATCCGTCCACCCTCGTCGAAGGGTCTGCCTTAAAAGGGCTACTACCAGGGTAGCTATAACCCCACTACATTATTCGTTCGTTCGTAATCTGTTTACCCTCCAGGGTAGGTTTTTCCCTCGGACTCAGCGAGGGATCCCACCTCTACCGCCTTAAGGGCAGTGTCCTGGAGCTTCAGACTCTTGGTCGGGGGATACAACTGGGGAGTATGACCAGTACCTCGCCCAGGCGGCCTCACCTGCTATGCTGAACAGGGGTCTTGTAGAGGGATGGGATGATTGGATGGGACAGGCAAGGAAGAGGGAAGGAAGCGGCCGTGGCCTTAAGTTAGGTACCAACCCGGTATTTGCCTGGAGAAGAAGTGGGAAACCACGAAAAACCACTTCTAGGATGGCTGAGGTGGGAATCGAACCCACCTCTACTCAGTTGACCTCCCGAGGCTGAGTGGACCCCGTTCCAGCCCTCGAACCACTTTTCAAATTTCGTGACAGAGCCGGGAATCGAACCCGGACCTCCGGGGGTGGCAGCTAATCACGCTAACCACTACACCACAGAGGCGGCCACTACATGATTATTATTATTATTATTATTATTATTATTATTATTATTATTATTATTATTATTATTATTATTACTTCTTTCTTTCTTTCTTTTCTAATCCGTTTACCCTCCAGGGTTCATTTTTCCCTCGGACTCAGCGAGGGATACCACTCTATCACCACAAGGGCATTGTCCTTGAGCGTGAGACTTTGGGTCGGATGATGAAACTGGGAAGAAGGACAAGTTCCTCACCCAGACGGCCTCAGCTGCTATGTTGAACAGGGGCCTTGTGGGGGTGGGGAGATGGGAAGATTGAAAGGGATAGAAAAGGTAAAGGGAAGGAAGCGTCCGTGGCTTAAGTTAGATACCATCTCGGCATATGCCTGGAGAAGTGGGAAACCACGGAAAATCACCTCGAGGATGGCTGAGGAAGGAATCGACTCCCCCCCCCCACTATACTCAGTTGACCTTCCGAGGCTGAGTGGACCCCGTTCCAGCCCTCGTACCTATTTTCAAATTTCGTGGCAGAGCCGAGAATTAAACCCGGGCCTCCGGGGGTGGCAGCTAATCATACTAACCACTGCACAACAGATGTGGACATTATTATTATTATTATTATTATTATTATTATTATTATTATTATTATTATTATTATTATTATTATTATTATTATGTCACCTCCGTAGCCTAACTGTCAGTGTTATTAGCTGCTGTCCTCGGGGGGCCTGGTTTCGATTGCTGGAACCGCCAGACGTTCAAGAATGGCAGAAGGGCTGGGTTCATGCAGCTCACCTCCATCGAGGGTGTGCCTGGAAAGAGCTGAACCACGTCGAATTTACTTTATTTTTTATTATTATTATTATTATTATTATTATTATTATTATTATTATTATTATTATTATTATTATTATTATTATTATTATTATTATTATTATTATTTCTCAACAACTCTCGTCGGGTTAACAATGATCCGATCGACTTTCATAATGTTATATTTTTGTGCAGTATACTTCTGCATTGTCGTGGCCACAGGTATGTCTCTTTACCTTATTCCTTCAACGGTTACTTACAGAATACGGTCTCAGAAAGGTGTGATTTGATCACGAATAATCCCAGGATAGCGTTAACGTCTCCATGGCTAAATGGTTAGCGTGCTGGCCTTTGGTCACGTGGCTCCCGGGTTCGATTCCCGGCAGGGTCGGGAATTTTAACCATAATTGGTTAATTTCACTGACACGAGGGCTGGGTGTATGTGACCTCTTCATCATCATTTCATCTTCATCCCGACGTACAGGTTGCCTATGGGAGTCATATCAAGAGACCTGCATCTGGCGAGCCGAACTTGTTCTCGGAAACTCCCGGCACTAAAAGCCATATGCTATTTCATTTTTTTGAGTGTTAACGTATCTGGTAATTAATTTTCAATCAATCAATCAATCATTCATTCAATCAATCAATCAATCAATCAATCAATCAATCAATCAATCAATCAATCAATCAATCAATCAATCAATCAATCAATCAATCAATCAATCACTACTGATCTGCCTTCAGAGAAGTCGCCCAGGTGACAGATTTCCTATATGTTGTTTACCTAGTCTTTTCTTAAATATTTGCAAATAATTCGGAAATTTATTTAACATCTCCCTCGGTAAATTATTCCAATCCCTAACTCCTCTTCCTATACATCCCAATATGTCCTCTTAAATTTCAACTTTATCTTCATATTGTGATCCTTCCTACTTTTAAAAACGTCCACCACTCAAGCTTATTCGTCTACTAATGTCATTCCATGCCATTTCTCCGTGGACATCTCGGAACATACCGCTTAGTCGAGCAGCTCGTCTCCTCTTTCCCAAGTTATTCCAGCACAAACATTGCAACGTTTCCGTAACGCTACTCTCTTGTCGGAAACCACCCAGAATAAATCGAGCTACTCTTTTTTTTTTTTTCAGTTCTCGAATCCAGTAATCCTCGTGATGGTCCTATACACTGGAACCATACTCTACTTGGGGTCTTACCAGAGACTTACATACCCTCTCCTTTACATCCTTATTGCAACCACTAAATACCCTCATAATCATGTGCAGAAATCTGTACCATCTGTACCTCATATTAACACCTAAGTACTTACAGTGATCCCCATAAGGAACTTTCACCCCACAAACTCAGTAAATATAAATGAGAGGAGTTTTCTTGTTAGTGAAACTCACAACCTGACTTTTGACGCTGTTTGTCATCATACCATTGTCTGCTGTACATTTCACAACACTGTCGAGTTGTAGTTGCTCACAATTTTGTAAATTATTTATTACTCTATACCAGGGCCTCTCAAACGCCCAAAATCTCACGCGTGCAGAGCGAGGCGCAAGAGCTCCGTGCACTGTGCATCGGTGCCGCTCGGTACCGCTCGGTATGGCTCGGATCAACGCTTCGTCTCTGGGCTACTCGGCTATGCTCGGCTCTACTCGGCTATACTCGGCTCAACTTAGCCCGGATTTGGAGCGCTACGGCGCAAGTGGGGGAGAGGGAGACAGGCGGAGCGAGCGAGACAGGCGTGAGGAAAGAGAGAGTAAGCGCTATTGCACCAAATCGAGGAGTGGGGGGTCTGCACGCTGGTCAACCAAGCCAAGTCGTCTTTTGCACCGTGCACAGTGCATGCACCACGCGCATGCACCCTGAGAGGCCCTGCTCTATACAGTATAGCATCATCCGCAGGAATCCTTAACTCTGGTTCCACTTCTTTACTCATATCTTATCATTTATATTGTACCCATAAGGCGATCATAAAAAGATTATAATATATCTAAAGAAACACAAAGGTGCAATAATACTGCCTTGAGGAATTCCCCTCTTGATGATTATTTTCAGATAATGCTCCACCTATTCTCATTCTCTGAGTTCTAGTTTTTAAATATAGCTACCCGTTCAGTCACTCGTTTGTCTAGTCTAATTTTACTAGTTTTTGTTAATAGTCTCCCAAGATTTTTTCTAGTTGGAGGTCAAAGTGAAAGTACGGTATACATGTGCAATGAGAGCAGATTAGTGAACGGCATGCATTTTCAAGATCAAATGTTGTTTACAAACTATAGAATTACACTCAATATAGGCAAAGATGTTTATGTTGTCATTCGAAGTTGGACAAATGTAACAGCGCCTGCGTGTCTCCTGAATTTCTTCTATATCCAGTTTTTCAGCTTCTGTTTTCTCACCAATATTTTTCATTATAGAGTTCAGATTCCGTGGAAGGCTATCTTGGAACATCCTATGTTTCTTTTACAAGCCCCAGGCCGAAAACATTATTGACGGAATATTTGGGTTTCATTGATTTGGAAGTGCGGTATTTTGTTGAAATATCATATGTATTATTAACGTATCATTAAAAAATCATATTTTAGTACGTTCGAATGGCAGCTGTAGGACCTGCCGTTGAAGGCACAATCATATAGAGCAGGGCCTCTCAGAGTGCATGCACCAGTGCATTGCACTGCGCACGGTGCAAAAGACGACTTCGCTTGGTTGACCAGAGTACAGACCCCCCACTCCTAGAGTTTGAGCAATAGCGCAGTCTCTCTCTTTCCCCACGCCTGTCTCGCTCGCTCCGCCTGTCTCCCTCGTCTTCACTTGCTCCATAGCGCTCCAAATCCGAGCCGAATTAAGCCGAGCTTCGCCGAGTAGCCCAGAGACGAAGCATTGGTCCGAACCGAGCCGAGTGAGACCGATGCACTGTGCACAAAAACTCTGCGCCTCAGTTTGCACGCGTGAGATTTTGGGCGTTTGAGAGGCCCTGATATAGTGTGTGAAAGTTATCTAGCTCCCCAGCTACCTTCCACCAATATTCAGGCAAGGTGTTTTACTCGGGACGCAACAGTATTCCCATCTATCGGAGATGTGTAGCAGCAGAAAAGACGTATCACATCACAAGAATGGTCAATATAATGTTGTTGTTGATTAGTCTTATGAGCTTTGGATATTGTAGAATTTCACATTTAATTTTCTTCCGACTCTATGATATTAGGGCATTTAATGTAAAGAGAGTCCTTCTTTCCTTCCTTCCTTCCTTCCTTCCTTCCTTCCTTCCTTCCTTCACGAGTCCCTCTCGTCTTATTCTTCAAGCGATCGTTCCTTGACTATTTCTTTTTGTATTTTTTTATAATCATCTTCATAATTGTCCTTGTAGACATGGCCCGATGAGCATGCGCTTTTACACTTTAAGGCAATCATGACAAAAATCATCGCCAGTTAACAGGATTGAGCAATATTTCCATGCTCGGCGTTGATATGGACTAAGCGAAAAATGTCTAAATTCATGATTTCTCTTATCATAGTCGGTACGGTAAAACTGTATAAGATATAACTTATCGGAAATTGTATTCTCTATAACTTTTCTTATGTGGTACTCTTCGATAGGACATAGGTATTTAAAATGACATTTTAGGCTCCATCACCTAAACTACCATTTCATCCAGCGTGAACTAAAATGATTTATAGCCTAGACTGTAGTGCCTTATTCCCCCGACTTTACATACCGATTTTCATTCAATTCTGTTCATCCATTTTCTCGTGATTCACCGTTCATATGGACGGTACGATAAAATGTATAAGACATAAATGATCGGAAATTTAATTTTGTATAACTTCAGTTATGTAGTATTCATAGATAAAACCGATGATAACAGATATTTGAGAATTATATTGTAGGCCTTTCCCTAAGATACCATTTTACTCAGCGTGAATAAAACTGTATAGCCTAGATTATAGTACATCATTCCCATACATACTTTTTCTTCAAATTCTCTTCAACCAGTTTCTCTAACCTATTCTAACATATTACTGCCTCAAAATCCAGACTCTTGTAATAAGTAGGCCTATGTAATATTTCTGCTAATATTTTGCGATTTAGACAGTAATATGTTTCTGGTCGTATTAGACCCGAGGATAGTGTTAAAGTCAAATAATCCATTATAGTAGCTAAGGATTATTATATATATTATATTCGTTGGGGCCATCTAGGCAATTTGCTTCGCTTTCTTTTGAGCCCAGAATTCCCTCATTCTCTGCGAGTGGGCCAGCTTGCGTTCCAGTGTCCAGGTGGTACCTTGTCTTCTTTACGGTTGCTTGTCTCGGTTTAGCCCATTCATCAGCATCTTTTTTGCGGAAGAGATCTCTATTGAAGGCGTTTTCGGGTTTTATATGCAGCATTTGGAGGTCTTCTTTGGTGTTCATTAACCAGGGCATTGTGGTTTTAGGTTTGGAGTCCAAAAAGTGAAAGATCTGTTTAGTCAGCCTGTTTCTGTCCATTCGTTTGAGATGACCGTAATATCGTGCCCGTCTCTCACGGATTGTTTCTGTAATTTTTTCTATTTTACTGTACACTTCTTTGTTGGATTTTTATAATGGGTGTCATTCTTGTAATTGGATCCCATGATACTTCTGATGATTCTTCGTTCTTTTTATCTCCAGTTCTTCGAGGAGTCCTTTATTACGATTTGGTGATAGGGTTTCGGCTGCATACGTCTACTGGCTTCAGAACAGTTTCATAATGATGTAGTTTAGTATTTTGGGACAGGCACATTTTATTGTAGATTGAGCGTGGCGGTTGATAGGCTATTTCAAGTTTACTCGTTCCTTAAGTGCTTCTTTGTCCAGTCCATTTTTCATTATGATCTCACCCGGATACTTAAATTTTTCTACTAATTTGATTTTCCCGTGTTTTGTCTGAAGTTTTGCTGGGGCATCTTTGATGTTAGTCATTACTTCGGTTTTTTCAAAAGATATCTGCAAGCCAGTTTGTTCAGCGATTTCTTTTAGAAGGTCTACTTGCATCCTATTATTATTATTATTATTATTATTATTATTATTATTATTATTATTATTATTATTATTATTATTATTATTATTATTATTATTATTAGCAGTTTCCCGTTGGCTCCGCCCGCAATGTACAAAGTATGGTGTTGTTCGTTACTATCCTCACAGATGTATTTGCAAAGTTTCGAGTTAATGAAATAAAGCACATGATCTGCTGTGGTAATAGAATGTAATATTATGTCAACAAAACACTTGAAAATACATCACACAAAGAAATTGAATTAAACGTTCCTTGGAACAACAGTACGCGCCGAACTGTTGAAAAGTCCTTCAAAGATCTTCGTCATAGAGACAAATGTATGCATAACTCTTCTCAGAATTTATCAATTTAAGTAGTTATTACCTCAAAAGAAAGCGCTTGATCCACTGAGTGTTTTAGAGCAAAACGAACTGCGTACCTCAATTAGAACGAAAGATATGATTATTTCAATGAGAAAAATGTCGAAGAAATGAGACGTCAAATTGAATGTGCACTCATAACTTTCCTCAGAATCAACCAATTTGAATAGTTAAGAGCTTAAATGAAAGATCCTGGTCCACTGAGTATTCTCAGTGCAGAATGAACTCCGTACCTTAATTAGAACCAAAGATATGATTGCTTCAAAGAGACAAAAATTTGAAAAAATCAAATAATTTGAGGAAGGCGGAAGTTAAGTGATTTATAGTACCTGATGACAAATCTGTGCATGAATACCTTTCAGTTAAAAAAATGAAGGAAATCGACCGAATAGAATGGCCAGACTCTCTGACCTTAGTTTCACAAACTTTTAAACATATTTATTATTATTATTATTATTATTATTATTATTATTATTATTATTATTATTTTTATTATTATTATTATTATTATTATTATTATTATTTAACCTTTTTCTTCCCACCTTAGGAATTTATTTAGCAGATGAATTTGCTTTCTTCTCTTCCTAGAATCTCTTCATCCTCGCACTGTTATTTTTCTTCCGTTCTGATGTGATAGTTCTCATCTTGGGTTGTTCAGCAAACTGATGTTCGTCCACCAAAGTTCTAAAGCTAGACCTGTCCCAGATACTTTCACCTGTTATGCTGATTTCTTGAAGATATTTGTCAATTTCGATTACCCAATTATTCTTGAATTTTAGTCAGGAGGCATAATTAAATATCTTTTAGTAAGTCTTTCATTGTCCATTCTTATAATATGGCCGTTCAATTTCAGTTGGCTTTTTGCGATAGGCCAACGGCCGTAGCCGTGTTTAAACACTGGATCCCGAGAGATCTCCGAAGTTAAGCAACATTAGGCGTGGACAAGATCTGGATGGGTTACTACACGCTGTTGGTGGGGGGGGGGGGTATGGGAATGGAGGAGCGGAAAGCAACTGGCCACCCTACCGTACGTAAACTCCGGTTCAGGCGCACAGCTGCAGAGGTTCGGACCTACCTTCGGGCAGAATAAACCCCCTACCTCCCTTACCTTACCTTTTACGATAGTGCCTGATAACTTCTCAGAATCCAGGTACATCTCAGGAGGACTCACTTTCATCCACATTCCTTCTGTGCCTCCTTGGCCAAAGATATGTACAATTTGTTTTACGTCGCACCGACAAAGATAGGTCTTATGGCGGGAAGGAAGCGGCCGTGACCTTAATTCAGGTACAGATCCAGCATTTGCATAGAGTAAAAACAGGAAACCACGGAAAATTATATTCAGGGCTGTCGACTGCGGGGTTCGAATCCACTATCTCCTGGATAGAAGCTCACAGCAACGCTCCCCTAAACTCACGGCCAACTCGCCCGGTACCAAAGATTTTCCTAAGGATTTTCCTTTCTGTTTTTTTAAATAAAGTTTTAGTTAGTTATCTTCCTCCAGTGGTCAATGTTTTGGTGCGTATAATGATTCAGGCTTATTTACCGTGTTCAGAGTTTTAATTTAGCGTTCCGGGATAGTGGGTTTTTGTTGTACCTGTTCCGTGTAATACTATTGGGTTTTTTGTAAATTAGAATTTATCTATTTGTTTGCTTCGGGATTTAATCCAGATGGTTGGATGATTTCCCTTCAGTATTTGTCTGAGGGATTTTACCAAACTGACTTAACAGAAGTTGTTTGTCTAGGTATCGAGGGGATCCTTCCATGTATCACGTTTTCTCATATGAGATTTGGAGTCAAGTTTTAGATGCTATTATTATTATTATTATTATTATTATTATTATTAATTTGCTTTACGTCGCACCGACACAGACAGGTCTTATGGCGACAATGGGATATGAAAGGGCTAAAAGTGGGAAGGAAGCGGCCGTGACCTTAATTAAGTTACATCCCCAGCATTTGCCTGGTGTGAAAATAGAAAACCACGGAAAACCATCCTCAGGGCTGCCGACATTAGGATTCGAACCCACTATCTCCCGGTTGCAAGCTCACAGCTGCGCGCCCCTAACCGCTCGGCCAACTCTCCCGGTATTATTATTAGGCCCCTATTATTATTAGGCCCCTATTATTATTATTATTATTATTATTATTATTATTATTATTATTATTATTAGGCCCCTATTATTATTATTATTATTATTATTATTATTATTATTATTATTATTATAAATTGAGAGAAATTCCCTCTATTTACGCTGTATGTCACGTCACTCTGTTCTTAGAAAGATGTGCAGGGAATAACCGTGTACTCTATTCCTTCAAGGTAAAAGTGAGGGGTATTTGCATCTTCTGTTATCGCTGTCTCCTGAGTTACTTCGCTTAGTCATTGTATTGGATAAGAATGGAATTTTGGAATGTGCTTAACTTGGTAATAGGCCATACGTCATAGTGTCAAAATTCCGACGTTTCCGTTTACTGGAGGGAGGTAGACAACCTTATTTTCCCTCTCCCCAGCTGAGAAACACGCCTGATAACAGCTTGGGTTGTCAGCCACTGTACGTGAAGGCCTAACGGAGCGACGCTCCCGCTGTACCACTTTTCCTTGTTGGCTGCCTCATGTTAATCCACTAAAGAGGTACGTCACACAGTTCGGCCAGGATTCTCCCGGTAAAGTTGGGAGTTTTGAAATTGAGTAAGTGGTTCGATCTCAATTACACACTCACATCCGCCCCCATGACCAGCCTACGTCAACGGAAAACACCCGTAAAGGATAGCAGGTGTAAATAATTCATAGTCGCCAAACTAACGAAATAGTGCCTTCAGGACATTCTACTAATTATAGAGCGTTACTAGAAGTGATGGGGGTCATTAGGACATTCCTCCAATACCTCTACTCCTTTGGGCCCCTCCATGATTCACAGGAGTACTATACATGTCGCCCCTTCACTGCTACATCCCGGGATTTAAAATAAGATGACTGTGTAACAATTTTATTAACATCGCACCGACACAGGTAGTCTTATGGCGACGATGGGATAGGAAAGGACTACGAGTGGGAAAAAAGCGGCTGTCGCCATAATTACGGCACAGCCCCAACATTTGCCTGGTGTGAAAATGGGAAACCACGGAAAACCATCTTCAGGGCTGCCAACAGTGGGATTCGAACCAGCATCTCCCGAATTCAAGCTCACAGCTGTGCGCCCCAAACCGCACGGCCAACTCGCTCGGTGACGCCGTGTTAACTTTGCGCTGGACAAAGAATAGGATATGGCGATGGTAGTGATTATAACGTGGATATGTTTTTTCCCCGACACCATTGTAACTACGGCAACGACTGTTCGTCTTTGAACACTAGGACAGTAGCGTCATCCTCTCACTGGGCGCTTTATTCCCGTAACTAAGCAAGAGCTTGAGGAAATCTCGTATCAAGTGAACCCTGTTTTTAAACTGGACGGTAACCAAGGACCTCATTATTATTATTTTAACAATCTGTTTTACATCGCATCGAAACAGATAGTTCTTATGGCGACAATGGGATAGGAAAGGGGTAGGAGTGGGAGGGAAGTGGCCATGGCCTTCATTGCGGTACAGCCCCAGTATTTGCCTGGTGTGAAAATGGGAAACCACGGAAAACCATCTTCAAGGCTGCCGGCAGTGGGGTTCGAACCTACCATCTCTCCAATTCAAGATGATAACTACAAGACGCAAACCGCACAGCCACCTGCTCGATTCTAAAGGCTTAGAATAAGAGACAGTCACGCTACCTCTACACCACATGGCTTGATAATAATAATAATAATAATAATAATAATAATAATAATAATAATAATAATAATAATAATAATAATAATCTTCAAGTACCATATCCAGTGACCCAGACGTTGGCGCTCACCCGTTACCTAACTTAAAGAATCGGTCTACAGTATGTTGTTGGTAGGGGCTGCCTGGCCGAGGCGGTAGAGGCGTGCTCGGCTCGCCCGGAAGGACGTCAGGCAGTCGTAAAATTTAAGAAGCGAGATTTGCACTTCCGGAAGTGCACATGGCCCTGAGGTTCACTCAGCCTACACCAAAAATGATTACCAGGTTATCTCCTGGGGGCAAAGGTGGCCGGGCGTAGAGCTAACAACTCTACCGCACCAAGTGCCGAGGTTACAGATAGTTGAAGCCTTTACCTTCCACCCCTCCCAGGGCCTTCATGGCCTGTAAGGAGATGACTTTGCTTTGACTTTGACTATGTTGTTGATGCAAGTCCAGTCTTTGATGTTTTGGAGCCATGACATCGATGGTCTATCAGCTCTTCGCTTCCCTTCTCTCTTCTCTTGTAATATGAGGTTTAGAAGCCCGTACTTTTTATCTCTTAGAACATGGACTAATAAGCTGTTTTCCTGGCTTTAATAATGTTTGCCAGTTCACTTCTTAACCCTTCACTACTGGTTACAAAATCTGTCCAGGCTATTCTGAGCATTCTCCTGTGTAACCACATTTCAAAGGCCTCTAATCTGTTCATGGAGGAAGCTCTGACTGCCCACGTCTCTAGTCCATAAAGCAGTGTTGACCAAACGTAGCATTGCCTGAGTTTGAGGTTTAGACTATCATCACGAAAGAATTATCTCATCTGTTGGAAAGATGATCTGGAAATCTCAATACGGCGTCTGATCTCTTTTCCAGGGTCCAGATTGTTTGTTATGGTGGTCCCGAGGTATGTGAACTGACTTACTCGCTCAATGTTTTGATTATTTAATGAAATGGGGACACCTTCACGGTTGCTTCTGTTAAGGACCTGGTTTTTCGCGGTACTGATATTTAGAACCTATCTGAATCCACTGAGATGAATTCTACTGAGCAGTCGTTGAAGACCTTCAATGGTGTCGCGTACAATTAGGGTGGCATCTGCATATCTAATATTGTTTATGACGACTCCATGTAATTTCACACCTAGTTCAGTATCATGTAAGGCTCTTTTGAAGATGTGATAGGCACACAGTTGAATACAAGCGGTGAAAATATGCAACCTTGGCGTACTTCTCTTCTGATACTTGTCTCTGAAGTTCTTGCTCGTCCAATCTTGACTGTGGCTCGCTGGTTCTGTACGATGCGGATATCTTTTGTGTCTGTGCTGTACAGTAGAATCTCGACCAGACGTTCGTATTTGACTCTGATGAATGCCTTCTTATAATCAATCATCTTCTTCTACTCCCTAGCGTTTTCCCGCTGGTGCATGATCCGCTGCCTTCTCATAATTTTTTTTTTTTGGCTAGTTGCTTTACGTCGCACCAACACAGATAGGTCTTTTGGCGACGATGGGACAGGGAAGGGGTAGGAGTGGGAGGGAAACATCCGTGGTCTTAATTAAGGTACAGCCCCAGCATTCGCCTGGTGTGAAATTGGGAAACCACGGAAGACCATCTTCAGCGCTGCAGACAATGGGGTTCAAACCCACTATCTCCCGGATGCGAGCTCACAGCTGCGCGCTCCTAACCACACAGCCAACTCGCCGTTGGGACTTTTACCTGGACCTGAGGGCTGGTTCGAGATCCACTCAGCCTACGTGATTAGAATTAAGGAGCTATCTGACGGTGAGGTAGCGACCCCGGTCTAGAAAGGCAAGAATAACGGCCGAAAGGATTCATCGTGCTGACCACACTACACCTCGTAATCTGCAGGCCTTCCGGCTGAGGAGCGGTCGCTTGGTAGGCCAAGACCAAAAAATTAATTAGGGCCACGGCCGCTCCCTTCCCACTCCTAGCCCTTTCCTATCTTTTCGTCGCCATATAAACAATCTGTGTCAGTAGGACGTAAAGCAATCTCAAACTGCAAAATTAAAATAATGGCCTATCTGTGTCGGTGTGACGTAACTTACTGGCGGTACCAGGAATTGGATCCGGGCACCCGAGGCAGCAAATAGTGCTAACCGTTACGCGACGGAGGCGGTCAAAATAATAATAATAATAATAATAATAATAATAATAATAATAATAATAATAATAATAATAATAATAATAATAATAATAATAATAATAATAATAATAATAATAATTGTACCGGGAGGTACACCTCAACCCCGCGCATTTAAAAGAAGCGCCTTAAGGAGTTTTATCTATCAATCAAACAAAACGTGAAACAGCTACTGCATGAAGTTGGGACATTAATCAGAAGATGTCACTCATAAATGACAGAGTATTGTGTTATTTTAAAGTTTCTTAAACTGACTGGATTTATTATTATTATTATTATTATTATTATTATTATTATTATTATTATTATTATTATATATTCGTTTACGGCCATTAGAGACCAGGTTAGGTAACAATTACATGTTTCTGGAGGCCTTCCTCACAGCCCAGAACTTTAGCATCCTTTCTCTGGCAGCCTGTCTTCTTTCTTCCGTCCACCCATGGTTAAGTTTTGGTTCGTTATGGAATCCCTGAAATCTGTCGATCACTGACCTAAACTTTGTTCGGTTTGATATGTCTTCTGAATTTAGTCCCGCCTGTTTGAGATCCTTTCTCACCTCCCTGAATCATTTGTCCGACACTTTAGGTCTGCTGTCTAGTATTGTGAAAATCCTTTTCGTTAGTCTCTTCTCATCCATTCTAAATAAATGCCCATAGTATTTAAGTCTCCGTTTTCTCATGGACTCAGTTAGCCTTTCATTGTCTCGGGAAAGAACTTCCCTTCCTCGCAGCCTATACTGTCCATCCACAATCTTTGGAACCATTATTTTGCGAAGGATCTTTCTTTCGAATTTCTCAGCTTCTCTCAGTCCCACTTTTCATGTCATTTGGAGGCATTCACTAGCATACAGACATTCCGTTTTAATCACTGTATTGTAGTGCCTTAGTTTAGCTCGTCTGGAGATGGTTTTCTTCTTGTATATAGGATATGTCCTACGAAAAGCCGCAGCCATTTTCTGCCGTCTGGTGTTGTTTGCTTCTCTTTCATTTGTTTTCAGTTGCACTATTTCACACAAGTACTTAAAGCTATCAACTCTTTCTATCTTACCGTGTTCTGTCTTCAGGTACCGAGGGGCTGTTTTGATGTTTGTTATATATTTAGTTTTTTCGAAAAAATCTGTAGTCCTGCTTTTTCTACTTGTAGTTTTAGTACATTCAGCTGTTCTATTGCTGTGCCAGTATTCCTAGATAGCAGCGCAACGTCATCAGCAAAGGCAAGGCAATTAATCATGACACCACTTTTTGACTCTTCAATGTATACTTAGTTAAGTGATCCTTTTCTGTCCAGTTCTTTTTCCCATTCCCGGATAATCTTCTCCAACACACAGTTGAAAAGAATTGGTGACAATCCATCACCCTGTCTGGCTCCTGTTTTAATTTCGAACTGCTTGAGTTCTCTCCCATGAACTTAACTTTCGAATGTGTCCCAGTTAAAGTCTGCTTAATAATTGCTGTTGTTTTGGCGTCGATTCCAAATTCCACTAATATATTGAATAGCAATGCCCTGTCGACTGAATCATACGCCCTTTTGAATTCTACAAAAATGACTACCATATCCTTTGAGAGATGATTTTCTAGTAGACGTATCAGACTCCAAGATTTGATTAACGCATGATCTTCCCTTCCTAAATCCCGCTTGATACTCGCCTAGTTGGTGATCCACTTGTTCCACAAGTCTCCTCTGTAGTGCTTTAGAGAGTGTCTTATGTTACAGGTGTGATGGAAATGCCGCGGTAGTTGCTAGGATCTGCTCTAGCACCTTTCTTGTGTAGAGGATGAATGACAGCATTTTTCCTGTCTTCAGGGATTACTTCCACTTCCCATATCTTTTCCATTTCTCGCCTTAAAATTGTTATTCCGATTTCTCCACCACTTTTCAGCATCTCTGCTGTGTCAGAGTCTTCCCCTGCAGCTTTGTTGTTCTTTAATCCTGTAATTATTTCACGGAGGGGGGTACTGAGTTTTCATTCCGTTGCTTTGGATCTTCTTTTGGCCATTTATTTTTAGGTTTTTCACAGTTCAACAATTTCTCAAAATATGGAGCTAATATCTCACAATTTTCATTCTTATTCACAGCCAATTTTCCATCTTCCCTTCGAAATCCCATGGTAGATGGTTGATATCCATGTATGGGCTCTTTAAAGGTCCTATAAAAATTTCTAGTATTGTTCTTAAATTCCGTGTCAATACTTCGGATTTCTTCAGATATTTGATTCCTTTTGGCTTGTCGGAAGGTCTTTGCTGTCTGTTTGCGTACCTCTTTGTATGTCTCAAATTTATTTTCTGTTTTATCTGCATACCATGCTTTATAGGCTGCAGCTCTCCTATCAATTGCTACATCACAGTCTGTAGTCCACCATCGGTGTCTGCGAGTTCGTCGCAATGGTGCAACATCCTTAGCTATATTAGCCATATTCTCTCAAATATCCTCACAAGTCTCCATTTTCTTCTCCCGCATACGTCATTGAAAGTCGTTTCTGTTTTCTTGAAGTTTTTCATGGTTTACTTTTATTGACACATTCGGAGAGAGTCTCTTCTTGTTTAGCGGTAACGGCTTGAATTTTATGCGGGTCAAGAAGTGATCCGAGTTAAGATTGGCTCCTTTCCGTACTACACCATTCATAATTTCTTTAGTGTTTCTCTTTGAAATTGCAACATGGTCCAGTTGATATTCACCTAGGTCTTTCCGTGGAGCGCACCACGTTTTCTTTTTCCTTGGCAGTCTTTTGAAGTACGTGGACATTAATTTAAGATCAAATGTCTCACATAAGTCAATAAGTCTCTTCCCATTCGTATTTTTTCTGGTTTGAACTGGATAACCACCTACTATTTTTCGGAACTGACGTTCTTTCCCGACCTGCGCGTTGAAATCACCCATCAGAATTTTGACATGATTGCTTGGCGTCTTTAGCAATTCATTCTCCAATTGATCCCAGAATTTTTTCACCTTATCAGGATTTTTTCTGTTGTCTTCGTTTACGGGGGCGTGTGCATTGAATAATGTGTATCTCTTGTTTGCACATTTCAGTGTTAGAGTGGAGAGTCTATCAGAAGGAGAAGAGAAGTCCGTTACGGAGTCAATAACCCTTTTGTTTACACAAAATGCTGTGCCAAGTTCCTGCAGATTTCTTCCAATTTTCTATAATTCTATAATTTTCTGAATCAAACGTATTAATATCAGTAAAACGTGTCTCTTGCACTGCTAATATTAGGATATTCTGATTTTCCATTTCATCCAAAGTCCGTTTTAATTTCCCCGTCCTAAGTAGAGTCTGTATGTTGATAGTCCCAAAATAGTGATGTTTCTTTGTCCTTAGATTTTGTTTTAGGTTAGTAGTGTTTGTCGTTAGTGCGTCATCAGTCTGGCTACCAGATGGCTCCGACTCCATCTCGCATGTTGGTACAAGCTCCCCAGAATCTAAAGGCTTGTTTGCGCCGCCTGATGCGACTGTGGATTTCCATTGCTGGGTACCACTTGGGATAGTTTTCCTTGAAAGTGTTTCCATCATGCATAATGTTACCTCATGGTAATGCTTGGTGGGACAGATTACTCTGTCCGTGTTTAGAACTACGTTGTTAGCCGTAGAGCCAATTCTTCCGCCCTCTCAGCCGTTGGGGCGGTAAGACTGGAAAGGAAGTGGAAGCTAAGTAAATGGGGGGTGGAAAGAGATTAGAATACTGAGGTGTTCGAGTGTCGGTAAGAATGGCATTGGCTAAGGGGGATAAAGTAAGTGATTTAGTGACGATAGGATTACGATGGGAAATAGCGCGAATGAGGTATTGGAAACGGAGAATATGGAGAGGAGTGAAAATGCCAGGAAAAGTGTAATAAGGACTGAAACGAGCGGAGGGAGTGTCATGGGGGAGGCGATAGGCTATACGCATTGCATGTCTATCTAGTCGAATCAGTCGCGAGTACTCAGTTGGGTGGGCATCGATCCAAGTCAGTGAGGTGTTTGTAATATGAGGTCGAATAAAAAACTTATAAATATGGAGTATCTGAGGGGGGCAGAGACCCAACGTGGAACTGGTCAGGGATCGAAGGGCACGGAAACGCTGTAAGGCTTGTTTATAAAGGGTTGTTAAGTGGTGATTCCAGCGTAAATTATTTTGGATTTGAATCCGGAGTTAAGTTAGTATTTTAGTTTCGGGTAAAGGGATGTTGTACATTGTTAGTTGGATTTTATGGCGTAGAGGACAGATACAGGATTTAGCGCGGAAGACGACGAACTGGGTTTTGGTGGGATTAACGGAAAGATGCTATTTCCGATGTCACAAACGTGGCGCAGCTATTTGTGTTCGTACGATTTGATTATCACGGAGAGGTGATAGAAGAGTTTTTGTTCTGCAAACCACTTAAATCAAACACTACCGCGGAACTCATCTTTAACATTATTGATGAGTACGTGCTCGAAGCAGGCATTCCCTGGCCCAAGTGTATTGGTTTGTTACAGTTCGAGCAAAAGCTATGTCGGAAAAATTTACAGCGCTAGCAGCAAAAATACAGAAAATTGCTCCTGAATGCCGAAGTACACATTGTGTCATCCTCCGAGAAGCATTTACCTGCTAAAGGTATGCCTGAGAATCTAAACTCCGTTTTATCAGGTGATGTGAAAGTTATTAACTTCATGAAGGCTGGGGATCTTACTTCAAGATTATTCTCCTTGATGTAGATATGAAGATACGGGTGGAAAGTTTAAGACTCTACTCCTACATACAGAAGTGAGTTGGTTATCTCGAGGGAAAATTTTGACCCCTCTCTTCGAACCGAGGTCAGAAGATTTTATGTTTCTATGTAAAAAACATAAATGACATGAAAAACTTCTTTTAGATGAGAAATGGTTGTCAGGATTGGCATATCTAGCTGACATTTTCACAGACTCATCTCGCTGAACATGGGACTTCAGGGACCAAACACAACAGCCTTCGTAGCCAATGATAAAATGAACTCCTCCAAGCGAAAGTTGGTCCTGTTTTGTTAACAAATACAGGAGGGGAATTTATCTACATTTTCTACTCTGTCATAATTTTTTGAAGAAAATTAAGTATCGCCAATGCCAGATGAGGTTGCTGATGTCATTATTCACTTGGAAGCCCTTCAAGAAAGTTTTAACAAATATTTCTCCGAAAATTATTCCAAATTTGACTGGATCAGAAATACTGTTTCGGGAACCTCACCAGATGAGTCGAATTAAAAATAAAGTTTTATCGAATTAACGGAAGATAGTTTCACGTAAGACAGTTTTAAAGAGAAATCTTTAATTAACTTCTGGATCAGATGTAAAACCGAGTAGGCCTACCCAATGACTTTCCGGCAAGCCATTTCTTATAAGTTACTTGTGTGAGAATGCATTTTCTGGACTTTTATACATCAAAAATAAACATAGAAGGAGAATAAGCGTTGAAGAGAACTTACGAGTGAAGCTAAGTTCCATTACTCCTGATATTGATATTTTAATCTCAGGCAAACCAAAAACAAGTCTCGCACTAAAAGTTGTTTTTTGATGATGTTGATTATTTTTGCTTAGTTTGAGCTAATTACATAAAATTGTATGTTTTTAGACGTATGAGTAATAAAAAGCTCTAATTTGCAGTAATCGTTTTATTTTTTCTTTTATTATAAAAATGTTAATATACATATATCTCTATTTTTAAATAAGAGCAAGAAAATTTTGAAAAAATCTATCTAATTATTATTTTTTTGATAAAGCCCAGTCAGCATTGAATTTCACAATGAATTCACTGTGAAATTCAATGTTGACTGGGAGGGTTGAAAAATCTAAATACAGTGCATTAATAATCAAATATGAAGTTTTCTCAGTAAATTAATTAAAATAAGACAAACCGTTTGGCACTTTTCCGACAGTAAATATGTTTCCTAAAAAATTAGGACTGTTGGTACGCCATGATTTCTAAAAAATTTCAAGTGATATGCAGTTGTTAAAAGGTTGGAAACCGATAGTCTAGACCATTAATTTGAATTACTTGAAGTACATTAACGTTTCTACTCTGTCGATTTTTCCATATTCTGTTATTGATACTGTAGGTTAGTTTCAAGTGTTAGACATAAAATGGTCTTCTCAGAAGATATCTGAAGTCCAGCTTTCTCTGCAATTTCTTTCAAAAGATTTACCTGGATAAGTGTTGCTTGCATATTCTCAGGATTGACTGCAAAATCGTCAGCGAAGCTTTTTTTTCTGCTGGAAATCCTTGAAAGTTTGTATCAATCTCCTAAAAGTATTATATCGGTTCTTATTCCCACCGATTGGCATTTTTACTCTTGTAAATATAATCAAAAAATTATTTTTTGAGTCTAGCATTATCCATCCTCATTATGTGATAATTTGTACCTACTCCTTTAAATATCGACCCTAGCCTGCTCTCATGGTGGATTCCTCTCTTTCAGTTTTTCTTCCCATACGCTTATTACCTATTCCAAGACATAGTTTAAAAAATGAGGGACAATCCATCCCTCTATCTCACACTAGTAGTAATAGGAAATTTCCCCGAGATCTTTCCCTTTAATTTCACATTACACCTAGTGTCCGAGAGAGTAGCCACCGAGCAAGCGGTTTTTTGGGCCATGTAGCTATCGGCTTGCATTCGAGAGATAGTGGGTTCGAACCCCACTGTCGGCAGCCCTAAAGGTGGTTTCCCGCGGTTTCCCATTTTCTTTTTTTACAAGTTGCTTTACGTCGCACAGACTCAGATATGTCTGATGGCGACGATGAGAGAGGGAGGGGCTAGGAGTGGGAAGGAAGTGACCGTGGCCTTAATTAAGGTACAGCCCCAGCATTTGTCTGGTGTGAAAATGGGAAACCACGGAAAACCATCTTCAGGGCTGCCGATAGTGGGGTTCGAACCTTTCCCATTTTCACACAAGGCTGTACCTTAATTAAGCCCACGGTAGCTTCCTTTCCTTTCCTATCTTATCGTCTCCATAAAAACCTATCTGTGTTCGTGCGACATAAATCAAATTTTAAGTTGTAGGAGAGAATCCAACAGCAAACATAAAGAAAAATTAAAAAGTGAAACTGATTATATAAGCTTTGTTCGTGCAGCAATACGAAACTATCCCAAACTGTCAGGCGCATGCGCTGTATTTGAAGCGTTCGTGTAGCGAGAATTTGATATTCTGACTGCTAGTCTGCTCTTCTTGTAGGCGTGATTTCAGGTTTCGTACAGTTTGAGAACAGTCAACAGAATCTGGGTGTTGCTTTACCGTCACACGTGGTTCAAAAAGTACAGATCCTTATGAATAAATCTGTCCCGCGTTTTTCTTGAGGAAAACATTCCTTGGCGGTGGTATTCTCAAATTTAATTCTTAATTAAATGTGGCAATTGCGCATTCTGTTTAATGAACATAGATGAACGGTTAATTTGCATCTAGTACATTTCGTTAATTAAAAGCAATATCACGATAAAACACATGTGAACTGTCCATCTAAGTAAGTGTAGGTATTGTAGATAAACTAGATACATTTTAATGACCTGTTAGTCAATGCTTACTGACAGGGTGGTAACTAATCACGAATATGACAGATCGTTGACGATATACAAACTTGTATACTTTTAGATGTCAGACATTCGTTTTACGAGTGTCTCCAGTGAATCTTCAACTGATGACGACAATCTAGATTTATTTGATGATATTACTCTGAAGAGAGAAAAGTCGAAGAAAAATAGTTTTATTGTAAACAAATACTCATTCATCCTTGCATCGTATTATTGTCATTGATTGAGCTGTCAATACCAACCTGTAAAACTTCGGTAAGAAATGACATAATATAGACTTCAAAATAGTTATTTTATTCGTACCTTTCATATTGTGCGTAAATATTCCTACTTTTCAGTCCAAATTAGTCATACTTTTACGATAAAATATTCAGAACACAACATCAATCAATCAATCAATCAATCAATCAATCAATCAATCAATCAATCAATCAAACCTCAATCAAATCCACTAGAAATTAATTGGGAATGGTGCTGCATCTAACGGCAATACTTACTACTACATGACCGTTCGCGCAGGAAAGAATCGGAAGCTGTTGCTAACTGTGCTCTTGTACAAATCACAAACTACTATAGATTTGCTGCACGAACAAAGCTACTGATTGACTTAGCCTATTCTTCTTCTTGTTGGTTCGAATGGCCCATACTGAATACAAATAGAAACGCACCTCCGGTCGGCATGTGCGTGAGAGATGCAAGGCTGGCGACATCACAGTCAGGGGAGGAGTAAGACAGCCAGGGCCAGTTTCATCAACCACTGTTAAAACTCCACTAACGGAGCGTTAGTTAACACCTTGTTAATATTATAACGTGCCATTAACGTTAACGATCAAGTCAGCAGTGTGTAGAACTATCATGATTTTGTTCGTCTGGACGGCGCCGGGCATCATACTCGTATTATTCATTTGTCATCTTTCAGCTGAAACTCATTTTTTGCGCGGAATAAGAGGTCCATTTGAAATCGAACTTGCTTAGCGTTAGGACGAGATTAGAAAGACTACGCACAGCAAGAAATTATAATGGAAGGTGACGGAAAAAATTTATTCGGGGCAGTAATTTTACTTCACTGAAATAAAAGATTGTCAATTTACTTTCGAAATGTGGTAGCGTTGTAGAATGTAAAAAGACAGATGTGACATCCCTACAGGGAAAAGAAAAGGCGCGGAAGGGGTTAGCAAATTAGTTCAATGGCCACTTGAATGTTACCATGTGGCCAGAAAAACAAATAAAATACCTGTACGACAACCTGAAAAGAAGCGCAAAAAGAAAAATGAAGATTACTCGAAGGACAAATTGGAGTGATAAGTTACAAGATCGGAGATGGTAAATTTATTCCAGCATCTACACAGGCTACATTACTTCGATTATTACATTAATCGGCGACCAAGTTGAGCCTCTTCGTAATGACAGATACAGAATATCACACCAAGACACTGTAATTTCTTTAGCATTAGATATTAATGCCGTTAAGTGAAATTATACTTTGGTATTAAAGCAGTCTTATTATTGTGTGAGATAACTCGTTCTTTTTAGCATTCCGAGATTTTTAAGTTGAATTGTATTAACTGGACCCATCATTAATAACTACAGTAGCACAATCATATTAGAAATAAGCACTACTATGTTATACATGGTGCAGGCTTACGTGTGATTATGGTCTCCCTGCCTTTGAATTTATATTTCAACACAAATGTTTCTTGCATATGAATAAGTTCTTTCTTTCTTAATCTGCTTACCCTCCAGGGTTGGCTTTTACCTCGGACTCAACGAGGGATCCCACCTCTACCGCCTCAAGGGCAGTGTCCTGGAGCTTCAGACACTGGGTCAATGGATACAACTGGGAGGATGACCAGTACCTCACCCAGGCAGCCTCACCTGCTATGCTGAACAGGGGCCTTGCGGGGGATGGGAATATTGGAAGGGATAGACAAGGAAGAGGGAAGGAAGCGGCCGTGGCCTTAAGTTAGGTAATCACGCTAATCCCGGCATTTGCCGGGAGGAGAAGTGATAAGCCACGGAAAACCACTTCCAG
Source organism: Anabrus simplex (assembly GCF_040414725.1). Taxonomy (NCBI): domain Eukaryota; kingdom Metazoa; phylum Arthropoda; class Insecta; order Orthoptera; family Tettigoniidae; genus Anabrus; species Anabrus simplex. The sequence goes on from NC_090265.1 coordinate 692,265,875, forward strand.
GATGGCTGAGGTGGGAATCGAACCCACCTGTACTGAGTTCACCTCCCGAGACTAAGTGGACCCCGTTCCAGCCCTCGCAACACTTTTCAAATTTCGTGGCAGAGCCGGGAATCGAACCCGGGCCTCCGGGGGAGGCAGCTAATCACACTAACCATTACACCACAGAGGCGGTCATGAATAACACAGAGGCGGTCATGAATAAGTTAATGGAATATTAGTTTACAACATTTGTATCTCCCGTAACGATCTGAATGATCCCGTTGTACAGTACAGTATCTCAGTGCAATGAGCAATAGCTGTATTGGAGGTAGAGGTGAATTTCGTCCTGTACGGTATTATAACTCTCTCCTATCTCTTCGAGTACTTCTCTCACGACAGGATTAGGATAACCTATATCGCTCCAAAAACATGTCTGTGAGTTTAAGTATGTCATCACTTCTCCGAGAAACTTCCTGTCTCTCAGCATTTTGGAGGTAATCGCTATAGAGTAACTGAGTAGCAAACAAAAAGCCTCTTCCAGGCATGTTTATTTTAAAAGGACGTTAATTAACTTAACGGGACGAGAATGCTACGTTAAATTAACGAAGAGTTTAATGGCGCGTTAGCGTTAACGAATGTTGATGAAACAGACATTCTGTTATCAATCACGTTAAAACAGTTTAACGCGACGTTAAATCCGTAGCAGAGTTTGATGAAACCGGCCCAGACACAGTCGTCTACTCTCTCCTCCCGCGGCTAGGGGTCTTCGCTAGTGTGACTGCTATACCTACTTGAAGGTTAATCTTACATCTTACGGTTCTGACTCACGTTTGAGACTGTCATGTGGCAACACGTGGTCCAGTCAGCACCTGATACACCGTCCTCGGGCGAGCCGTTGCCAGCCACGAGACAAGTTTCTCTGACAACCATGTTGATGAGTTGTACGACCTTGTGGTAAATTATAAACAGAGCTATACGGTATGCGACACCACATAGATATTATCGCTTATGTGCTGTTAGTGAAGTTTCGTGTAGGAGGGGCACGTTATGGTTTAAATACAGGCAGGGATAATATATTGTAAGTCTAAAGTATTCACACATATTTACAGATAGAAGTATAAACAATAAAAGAAAATGTGCATAAATACACCAAAATTTACCTCATCGTTAATTCCTATGTCAGATGCACGCTTTTGTCTTTAGCTGTAGCAAATGTCTCGATCATAGCCTGCGCATTTTGACCTCTCAGTTTTCATTGTGTCCCTCTCTGTGGTGTAGTGCAGTGGTTAGCGTGATTAGCTGCCATCCCCGGCGGCCCGGGTTCGAATCCCGGCTCTGCCACGAAATTCGAAAATTGGTATGAGGGCTAGAACGGGGTCGACTGAGCCTCAGGAGGTCAACTGAGTATATGGAGGTTCGATTTCCACCTCAGCCATCCTCAAAGTGGTTTTCAGTGGTTTCCTTCTTTTCCTCTAGGCAAATGTCGGAATGGAACTTAATGTCACGGCCGCTTCCTTTCCTCTTTCTTGTCTATCCCTTCCAATATCCCCATTCCCCCACAAGGCCTCTGTTCAGCATAGGAGGTACTGGACGAGGTACTGGTCCTCCTTCCCAGTTGTATCCCGATCCAAAGTCTCACATTCCAGGACACTGCCCTTGAGGCGGTAGAGGTGGGATACCTCGCTGAATTCGAGGTAAAAACCGAGACTAGAGGGCAAACTGATCAAGAAAGAAAGAAAGAAAGAAAGAAAGAAAGAAAGAAAGTTTGCATTCTACTTCTCAGGAATAGCTTTATTCTACAAAATGTCATCGGTATGGTTGTAGCATTATTTAACAACAATAGCAAATTCAAAAATACAAGATAATGAACTGTGTAGCTTTCTTTTTTCAGAGAATACCTGCTACCTTTCTCTGTCATTGTTTGTTTGTGGCCGAGGCCTCTCATTACAGCAGGCCTCTTCCCCAAGAAACAGCCAGCGGCAACATTTGGAAACCAAGTACTTTAAGCATCTGCTCCACGGTGACATAGGGATTGTGACCGGGTGTTGATATATACGATTTTACGCTTTATCCTTAAGCCAGCTTTCGCAGTTTGGAAGTTCAAGTCATCCCTCTTATGAGCCTATAACTTGTATCCACATGTGTATAATATATTGTGAAGTTAAAATTAAAATATTAATATTTATTGGGAGGGCACGTGACCCTGTGACCTTATGCGCCAGCTGCCGCTACGTTTGACATATTGTGATTATTCTTTCGTTTTTCTACAAGTTGCTTTACGTCGCACCGATACAGATAGGTCCTATGGTTATGATAGCATAGGAAAAGGCTAGGAGTGGGAAGGAAGCGATCGTGGTCTTCATTAAGGTACATTCCTAGCATTTTCCTGGTGTTAAAATAGAAAACCACAGAAAACCATGATCGGGGCTGCCGACAGTGGGATTCGAACTCATTGTCTCCCGAATGCCAACTCTCTCGGTGACATGTTGTGAAGTTGTTCTCCAGTTCTGAGTCACAAATTCTGACAACAGAGGAGAATGTGGTTATAGTAGAACATTAGTGGGGCTGAGTTTGCTTCGTGTTCAAGAAGTGTACGAGGAGTGATTTCGTCGAGGATGCTGCAAAGATACCAAACACAGTGCACCAGGTAGTCCACAGCGACCTCATTGCTACCTCGTTCGTTTGTATTTATTTATTTATTTATTTATTTATTTATTTATTTATTCATTTATTTAATCCGTTTATCCTTCAGGGTTGCTTTCTTCCTCGGATTCGGCGAGGGGTAACTCTACCGCATTGAGGACAGTGTCCTGGAACGTGAGACATTTGGGCGGGGATACAACTGGGGAGGATGACCAGTTCGGTACCTCGCCCAGGCGGCCTCACCTGCTACGCTGAAGATGGGCCTTGTGGTCGGTGGGAAGTTTGGAAGGAATAGACAAGGAAGAGGGAAGGAAGCGACCTTAGCCTCAAGTTAGGTACCATCCTGGCATTGGCTGGAGAAGAAGAGAGAAACCAAGGAAAACCGCTTCAAGGATGGCTGAGGTGTGAATCGAACCCCTCCTCCACTCAGTCGACCTCCCCCGAGGCTGAGTGGACCCCGTTTCATCCCCCTTACCACTTTTCAAATTTCGTGGCAGACCCGGGAATCGAACCCGGGCCACAGGGGGTGGCAACTCATCACAGTAGCCACTACGCCACAATGGCGGAGGATATTTATTTTTATTTAATGTATTTGTCTTGTATTGTTTGGCCTACTTAAAGGCTATGAAGTCTTCTCTTACACTAAACCAAGGTTAACAACCACATCAAACTGATATAATTAAAGAGGAAACATTTTCAGAAGAATAACCTAAAACATAAAGATAAGTGTATTACGAATTTTATGATAATAATGAAGAATTAAAATGAAATAGAATACAATGAATTCGTCTACCCCGCAGAGGGAAATTTTGTTGACACACTCTTGAGGACGCATACAATGGCAGAGCCATACGCACCTGAGTAGTCAACAGCGCTAGTACCGTGTATACCTTCCTTTTGCAGCAATGCAGGCTGCAATTCTGCCATGGAGACGATCTTAGAGGTGACGAATATAGTCTTGCTGAATGGTTCGCCATGCATTTCCTACCTGGTGTCTCATTTGGGCCAGATTTCCTGCCGGTCGGTAGACCGCGCAAGATGACGTTTCATCCGGTCGCAGACATGCTCAACGGGGCACAGATCCGGAGATCGTGCTGGCCAGGGTAGTTGACGTACATCTTGCAGAGAACGTTGGGTGATACGGGATACATGTGGACGTGAATTGTCCTGTTGGAAAAGCACATCGCCTCATTGGTGCATGAACGACAGGTTGAAGGACGGTTTGGATGTACCGTGCACTGTTGTTCCGGGGGTATCAGCGAGGACCATTCACAACCGTCTACGTGAAACCGTTAGAGAGTCAGTTCGCTGTGAGACGTGCAAGCGTAAACATCGAACGCGCTGTTCTGTTGTGTTCTGTGAGGTAGAGTGTTTCGAGTGGTATTAGTACAAAGTGCAAGAAAATGGCAAGCTTAAATATTAGGAAGAATACAGTAAAATGAGCATTTCCTGATAAATTAAACAAACCCGGACCGGCAGAAATTCATGAGTGGATTGAAACAGTTTTAAAATTAAATGTTGATCAAGTGGAAGCAATACAATTGGATAATTTGGAAACAGCAGTGTACATACAGTAAAATTAACCAGCAAACATCTGATGGAGCGCATTCTCACTTCAACAGCAGGAAAACCTCAGGTAAAGAAATTCAATGGTTCACTTTCGGAGTTAATTATCACCTGTGCTGATGTGGACACGAAACTAGTACGGATAATGAATCTTCCTATTGAAATGGCCAATGAACGCGTGGCAACTTATTTCAGTAAATATGGGAAAGTTAGGGACATACGTAATGAAAAATGGTCTTCTACATACACATTTAATGTATTTAGTGGCATTAGAGCTATGTCCGACTCGTTGGCTGAATGGTCAACGTACTGGCCTTCGGTTCAGAGGGTCCCGGGTTCGATTCCCGGCCGGGTCGGGGATTGTAATCGCTTCTGATTAATTCTTCTGGCTCGGGGACTGGGTGTATATGTCCGTCCCAACACTCTCCTCATCATATTCAGACAACATACTACACTACCAACCACCACAGAAACACGCAATAGTGCTTACATCCCTCCATAGAGGGTTGGCGTCAGGAAGGGCATCCGGCCGTAAAACAGGGCCAAACCCACATGTGCGACGTAGTTCGTACCCGCGACCCTACAGGTGTGGGAAAAAGCGGCAGGAAAAGAAGAAGAAGTGGCATTAGAGCTATGCGTATCGAATTACAAAGTGCTATCCCGACAATAGTGACAATTGACGGATATAGAGCTCAGGTACTTTATGAAGGACAACCAAAAACATGCTATTATTGTAGAGGTAGTGACCATCTCCGACAAGATTGCCCGGTAAGGCGAGGAGCAACTTCGACAGGTGAAACAGGTAGTAGGCTTTTGAGTCAAGTAGTTGCAGGGAACTCCACTGCCCTATCTCTCTTGAGCGACACAGGTGTAAACACAGGCAGGAGCGACAAGCTGGACTCACAACAGGTTATCGGTCTTGAGTCACAACAAGAACAAACCAGCCGGGGACATAAACATGATACACTTCACGAAGTTCAAGTTATCACATCGGAAGCAGAGATACATCCCCTTCCAAATAACCTTGTAACACGTGGCCAAGGCAACTCAGTCGATGTGAACGGACCAGAAACAGACACACAACCAGCTCATGTCGGAACTGTAGGACTGGAACAATCTACGGATCACATTCAAGTTGTCCGACTCGTTGGCTGAATGGTCAGCGTACTGGCCTTCGGTTCAGAGGGTCCCGGGTTCGATTCCCGGCCGGGTCGGGGATTTTAACCTTAATTGGTTAATTCCAATGGCCCGGGGACTGGGTGTTTGTGCTGTCCCCAACATTCCTACAACTCACACACCACACATAACACTATCCTCCACCACAATAACACGCAGTTACCTACACATGGCAGATGCCGCCCACCCTCGTCGGAGGGTCTGCCTTACAAGGGCTGCACTCGGCTAGTAATAGCCACACGAAATTATTATACATTCAAGTTCAAGAACACTCACCCCACCATAACACAAATGTCACTGAACTTACGACAGGAAACGAACTTATTCTGACCTCGCAAATACAGACTTTCACGCAACCAGTTTGTTGGCAGACAAGTTAAATAGTTCTAGTTACCCCAACACTAGCAGTCCTCCGAAGGAAGATATGGAACTAGATACTGATGATAGTAACACCACCAAAAATTTGACAGGCCATAGTGAGACTCCTAAACAGCTGTGGTCAGATGACCTTGAACCCTCGCCTCATTCACTGCTTAACGACATTAGCGAAGTTCCCTCAAGTCAGATTGTTCCGCCAGAGAAAAACGTTAAAAAGCTAAAAACTACCCAGTCCACCAAAGATGGCGTCCATAAGTCAGTACAACCTTGTATCAGCCCAAAAGATCCTTGGATTAGATGGCCTTGGACGAGAATTCTACCTCACATTTTGGCCAGTTATCAAGGAGGACCTTACGATAGCCTTAAATGATGTGATATATTCAAGACCAAATATAAGTCGCCTAAAAGAGGGATTGATTGTACTGGTACCAAAAAAGCCTAAACCTAAGAGCATCGATGATTACAGACCAATTACTCTGCTGAATTTCGATTACAAGTTACTCACCCGATGTCTTAAACAGCGACTGACCTTCCTTATGTCCGATGCTTTAGGGGCACACCAATCGTGCGGAGCTCCCGGTAGGAGCATTATACACTCAGTATGTGCAATAAGAGACATTATCAGTGATTGTAGGGTAAGAAGGCAGTAACTGTTAGGCAGACTGCGCTGTATGGCTTCATAAATATCTTCCTCCCGCAATTCTTCAATAAGATAGTCTTGTTGAACATGTGTCAATCTTCCTCGAACAGAATCAAAAAAGGCGCTGTTGCTGTAAAGAAGAACATCATTCGTGTGTCGCAGAGGAGAAGACACTCTTCTTCACCGTCTGCATGATTGTGCCCGTGTTATGCAACCTTGGCGATATGTGACGTACATCATCAAACGGACTGCTCGATCCCAACATTTTGAAGTACCACCGGAATGGATTGTCCGCCCCACCTTTGGGACAACTTCAGCTCATTTTACATCTGTGCTCGTGTTAGTGATTGCAGTGTACGTGCATACAGTGTTAAAAACTCCTGGAACTTGGAACTCTCGACACAATAGTTTGTGTCCAGATATTCAAGATGGTATTGGTCAAGTTTTATCGTCACCAAAAGCTAAATATGTGGGGGAATATAGTCCGTTATTGTACTCAATCATGAAAGACTTCTATACTGAAAACAACATGAATAATTAAGCAACTTATTTATTTTTAATGTCTTTTGTAATTCTCCGAAACTTGCGCTACTGTTCCAGCTCGGTAAAGCCAAAAAGAGTGTGTTGCTATTTTATTTATTTTTATTATTTGTATTTATTTTCATCCTAACGCTTACATAATAATGCTTTCTAACAAACTTCAATAGTGCCAAGTTATCAAAGCAAAAAGAGACCTTTTAATTTTTTACTCTCTATATTTCTACTAAGATACTGTTTGTTAAATTTGTAATGTCATCTATGTCATTATTGGTGTTGTATTCTGTATGTGTACCAACTGTGCCGAAGGATTAGGCACAAGAACTATTCATTGTTTTTACCCAAGACCAGGTCGTTAATGGTCATCAATTAATGTCATAGCAATGTAAGAATGTTCAAGAACTGACAAGTGGTAGTGGCAGTGGAACGGACTTACTGTAGACCGGGAGACATGTAAACCTACCAACTGTAAAACTTGTAAGCATGTATTTGTATCAATAAAAAGTTGTTAATAAAAAAAAGAGCGTCTTCCGCTCACGCCCCAACATCGTGCAGCCCACCTCCAGTAGTATCGCGATAGGCGCTAATGGAAGAAAGTAGAAAGTACCTATATATTTCTTATGTTCGTTTGTGAATGACGAGCCCGACATCAGGCTCCGTAACTCGTCTGGTATGGAATTCAAGACCCGATGGTGTGAGAGCACATGACGCTGTTGATGGTAATTCTTCCGTCGGATGGAGACGTTAAACCTTGAACAAACCTCTTGATGTTACTCGACAAGAGTAGGCTACACGCCCACACCGGGTTTCACCTCTTCCTGCCTCATTATCATTATCATCTTCATACCACATCCAGAGGTACATGGGCGTCGAATAGAAAAATACCTCCTTCCAGACAAGCCGAACATGTCCTCGGACACTCCCGGCATTAAAAGCCAGGCAATAAATAAATAAATAAATAAATAAATAAATAAATAAATAAATAAATAAATAACTTATAGTGTTGTTGTAGTGTGGGGACGCTCTCGTCGTGCCCCAATGTAGGTTAGAATAAGGCCGTCTGCAAAATGACGCAGGTCCGTGAGGTGACTGAGGGTGACTCGCGGTGGGTTTCTGCGAACCACAGAACTGGTTTAGATGCGTGTACGGTAGACTGCAGGATGACGTGACGCAGTTGCTGCCCGTAGCAATTTCGAGGACTGCGATCTCTTCTCAGCAGTTCCCTTCAAGGTTTATGGTGATTTTGGTTGTTCATGTCGTGCTTTGTAGTTCGAAATGGAAGAAAAACTAATTGAAGCCGTGCGTTTTCTCAAAGTTCGGTATGATACAAGCTTCCTCGGTTCTTGTAGCGTTTCGTCGCTCGCTGTCAATTTCATTCTTGACGACATCATGCATGTAGTCTATTTGAACTGATCGCGGTTTAATCTAAAATAGTTCGTGATTTTTAACATGGATATTGTTTTAGTGCTGGGGGTCTATGTAGAATTAGTGTGGACAGTTCTGCGTCGACAATTGAGGCGTGCAGAGCACAAGTCCAAATACATGATTTGGAGAAAAACAGGAATTTGAAAAATAAAAAATAGAAAAGTATTTATGAACTACACAGTTTTATTTCTGAGATAGTTACTTACATAAGTAACAAACATATGTTTTAATACTAAAAATATTGAGTTACATATTGTATTATTATGCAGTTATTAAAAACATTACAATTAAATGGACATAACAACGGTTTTGCACTTAAGATTATAGTCCTTCCAATTTTAACATTAAATGAGAATTCACTGCTTAACAAATTAATCATACAGAGTTTTATCAGCACCATCATCTTGTTCACTGTTACTTGCATGGTTTTTGTCCTAATTTGATGTTTAGAACCACAGCCACACTTTTGAAGAAAGGATGTCAACTTGGAGGTTAAAAGGTAATAAATGCATCATATCCTTTTTTTTTTTTTTTTTTTGGTTACTGGTCTTCTCGTTGTAAACATATTCTCTGTTTCATATTTTGCCTCTTCAGAATGTTCAGTATCGGTGTATTCACTGCGTAAATCCATCGTTTACAATAGCATGAACTTGCTTCACTACTGCACTGAGAAAAGGAGGAAAATTGTAACAGCAGTAAGAAAGTGCCGCACCCGGTAAGGAAAAGGGAGAACTATGGACTTACTTAACTTTGCCTCTGAAAAGAAGACACATTGTTGTGTACAGACATGCAATTATCAAAACTGTGACAGTTTTGGACTTAGGCTACTTCTGCACTGCACGCCTTAATTCTCCGCCACCTCGGTATCCATGGCAACCAGCGTACGTTATCTATACTAGGACAGGAAGGCTATTGTAACGGCCGCAGGGTTTTGAGGGTTTCGAAGACTTACTTATCTATATAAATAAAAGACAAATATTATGTACTAGTTGCTTTACGTCGCACCGACACAGATAGATCTTATGGCGACAATGGGACAGGGAAGGGCTAGGAGTGGGAAGGAAGCGGCCGTGGCCTTAATGAAGGTACAGCCCCAGCATTTGCCTGGTGTGAACATGGGAAACCACCAGGGCTGCCGACAGTGGGGTTCGAACCTACTATCTCCCGAATACTGGATACTGGACGCACTTAAGCGACTGCAGCTATCGAGCTCGGTAATATCATGTGGATAATAAATATGATTTAATGGACCGTTGTGCACTTAGAATGTGGGTGTAGTACGGGTCTGTGATATGATAACTTAAGACGTCAATTTTCTTTTTCCATTATTAAATGTGTTATTCTATACAACTGACTACAATGTATTCACGACAGCTAACCTGCAACTGAACGCACGAGTATTTTTCTGGTGGTGGTGGTGGTGGTGGTGGTGGTGGTGGTGGTGGTGGTGTGGGCGGAGGGCGGCGAAGTCTCCGGCATGCTATTAGTTCTAAGTAGAAGATGATAGCAGGGAGGATTGGGAGTGTGATAGTACATGAATATCTGCCTGTCCCCATGCTTCAGCATGCTGCCGTCCGACTCGTTGGCTGAATGGTCAGCGTACTGGCCTTCAGTTCAGAGAGTCCCGGGTTGGATTCCCGGCCGGGTCGGGATTTTAACCTTAATTGGTTAATTCCAATGGTTCGGGTCTGGGTGTGTGTGGCGTATTCAACATAAGAAATCATCCTAGGTAGGTCCCTCATCTTCACAGACATGCAGGTCGCCTAATAGGCCGTCTACTAGGAAAAGACCTGTATCAGGCCTCTCCGGAGGCCATACGCCATTATTATAGCATGCTGCCAGGTCAGATGTGGTGATGAGTATTAATAGCGGTATAATCGGGTAATAAGGGCCAGGATAAAACCACACAGTCGGAAATAAAAAGATGCCTACATGTAAAACCTGACATTTTGTAAATAGCACATGCAAGGATGTGGGTCTAGAAAGGTCCAGGTAATTGCGATAGTTGAGAATAGGTATCATGCACAAGTCCAGTTATTCAGGGGATCAGTCTTTCTGAGCACTGTCGTGACTACCGCGGGTCTTGCCGGTTGCCGAGCCATGCGGTAATAACCACTAGGGCCTGTCGAACCGCTCAATTTCTTGGAGTCCCTCGTACACAGTCTCTGATCCCGGAGAATGAGGCCGAGGCCTCCTAGATGGGCTTGGGACATGACGCCGGGCCTTCTTCCTCTCTGCCCATACCATTGCCCGGTAAACAGGGACATACGATGGGAGGCCGGGTGGCCCCCGCGCAGTTGGCGCACACCAGTGCCTCCTTAAATGCAGCGCAGGCCGTGTAGTGGTGATCACCCCCACAACGGTTGCACCTCACTAGGAGCCCACACTTATCCTGACGGTGGCCGCAACTCAAGCGGCGGAAACACTGCAAGAGCTGCTGAGGGGGACATACTGATCTCACCTGACTGCCGCTACCCGCTGAGGTCTTCTCCTGATTGGCTCCTCGGTCGACTGCTACCCTGTCAGTCAACACAGCGCCATCTTATAACAGAGTATGCGTGTGAAGTCACACATTTAGCACAAATTTTGCCTTACTTTGAAGCGCTATTTCATGAAAACTACGTTTCAGATTTTTTTTGCAACATGGTAGCATTCTCTTTTATCTGTCAATTGAGACATTAAATACAATCGTAAGTTGAATACTCTCGGCGATATACGCGTTCTATCCAAACACTAAAAACTTAAATTCTTCTTTCTATGTACCGTTATCGAGGAACTTAAGTCTACGTTAACATTGTAGACACTTTTCCTTTCGCGAAAATCAAATGATCTATACAAATAAGTAAAATTGTAGTGTCTAATTGTAATGTCAAAGAAACAGCATTTTACTAAGCTTATATTAAAGTATATACGGTGATTATAACTAAAAACCAATTTTTACAATTTTTGTGTGTCTGTCTGTCTATTTGTTCTGGCTAATCTCCGAAACGGTTGGACCGATTTTGACGGGACTTTCATTGGCAGATAAGGAGTAACTTAGGCTATTTTTAAATTTTCAGTCTGCGTGTCTGTCTGTCTGTTTGTTTGTTCATCTGCGAAATGGTTGGACCGATTTTGATGGGACTGTCACATAGATGATTGTACAAGGAGTAACTTAGACTACTTTTAAATTTTCTGTCTGTCTGTTTGTTCCGGCTAATCTCCAGAACGGTTGGACCGATTTTGACAGGACTTTCACTGATGGTATAAGGATTAACTTATGCTACTTTTAAATTTTCAAAACAATTAGAGGGGGGGGGGGCGACGGGGGAGAGATATAAAAATAATAGGCGAAATATGGAAGTTGACGTACAGGGACGAGACAACGGTCATTTTGTGCCCCTTGACGCAAAGAACGTGCCGCACGGACAGGAAAACCATGTTTTAAGGCCCTAAACCCAACCGTTATGAAGATATTGGCACCACACTACCCGTGCTCTAGGAATCCGATAAAGAAACGAGCAGCCGTAATCATGGCAACGTCGTCTTAAGGATTCTACAGCAGCGAGATTTGTCACCCAAAATTGGTGCACATTCTCGGATCAAACAAGTACATCCAATAATATTTATATTTGTGGTAATATCTCCCGGTCGAGAAAGCCAAGAATAACGGCAGAGAGGAATCGTCGTGCAGACCACACGACACCTCGCAAACTGTTGGCCTTTGGGCTGAGCAGCGGTCGCTTGGTAGGCCATGGTCCTTTGGGGCTGTTGTGCCATGTGGGTTTGGATACTATCTAGCGGCAGTATACTTACACTATAATTTCAAACATGACATATAATGTCTACGTACTTAAGTAAGTACACCTGTGATATAATTATTATACATAGTATGAGAAACTAAAGCCAGTTTCTCATAACCCGTACGAAGAACAGGTACTTCTGCTAGTCATAAAGATGTATCTCGGTCACGGCCACCCATCAATGGCTGTTAATATCAGGTGACCACCAGTCATAAGACATAGCCTGCAGGTTGCTAAGTTACATTTCCGTCGCACATTATGTGACATTCATATCGCAAATCTTCAGATGGGGTCCACCACTGTGGTGTAGTGGTTAGTGTGATTAGCTGCCACCCGAGGAGGCCCGGGTTCGATTCGCGGCTCTGTCGCGAAATTGGAAAGTCGTACGAGGGCTGGAACGGGGTCCACTCAGCCTCGGGAGATCAACTGAGTAGAGGTGGGTTCTATTCCCACCTTAGCCATCCTGGAAGTGGTTTTCCGTGGTTTCCCACTCCTCCTCCAGGCAAATGCCGGGATGGTACCTAACTTAAGGCCACGACCGCTTCCTTCCCATTTCCTTGTATATCCCTGCCAATCTACCCATCCCCCCACAAGGCCCCTGTTTAGCATAGCAGGTGAGGCCACCTGGGCGAGGTACTGGTCATCCTCCCCAGTTGTATCCACAACTGAAGGTCTCACGCTCCAGGACACTGCCCTTGAGGCGGTAGAGGTGGGATCCCTCGTTGAGTCCGAGGGAAAAACCAACCCTGGAGGGTAAACAGATTAAGAAAGAAAGAAATTTTCAGACGACCCGCAGCCATAGAAAATAAGGCATACAGTATCTGTCAAAAGTTTAGGACAACATACAGAAATGACGAAATGTCATCTAGAACCTAAAATTGTGCCAGTAGACCTCTGTGATTTTCTTCTGAGCTCTCACATCGAATGGGATATATCTCGCCTAATTTCATTGAGATCTTATGAATTTTTAACTCTTGGAAGTTCACACCAAAAAATAAAAAAAAGTTGCTAATATAATGTACTGCATACTCTAATTGGTTGCAAGTACCACCACCAAGATTTTTTGTAGACTTAGCAATAGTCTTATAAATATAAAAATTCCAAAAATATGCGGCACCGATTTTTTGCGTGTTTTATTTTCTACGAACCGGAGCAAAAATGGTTGATTTTTCTTTGCCTTTGTCATGTATGGCCAAAGGTCTCAGGACGAGCTATCGACTTCAAACTTATCTACCCTGATAGTTCCATTTGGCATCCAAGAACACAATTCTGATGCCAACAGTTCACACTAAGACCTATGACAAGAACAAGAAAAAATTGATCATTTTAGCGCTTGTGTGAAAAAAAAAAGAACGCACAAAAATCGGTGCCACATTTTTTCGGAATTTTTATATTTATACTAAAATTAACCCCAACTATTGCTAAGTCTATAAATGAATCTTAGTGGTGATACTTGCTATTTTTTTTTTTTTTTTTTTTTTGCTAGTTGTTTTACGTCGCACCGACACAGATTGGTCTTACGGCGACGATGGGACAGGAAAGGGCTAGGAGTGGGAAGGAAGCGACCGTGTCCTTAATTAAGGTACAGCCCCAGCATTTGCCTGGTGTGAAAATGGGAAACCACGGAAAACCATTTTCAGAGCTGCCGACAGTGGGGTTCGAACCTACTATCTCCCGAATACTGGATACTGGCCGCACTTAAGCGACTGCAGCTATCGAGCTCGGTAGGTGATACTTGAAACCAATAAATTAAAGTATTTAGTACATACTGTTTCCAAAAATGTTGAGTTTCTGGTGTGACCTTCCAACAGTTAAAAATGTATAACTTATACAATACTTGGCATAAATCACTCAAATCAGGCGACGTATATCTTATTAGAAGCTAGAGCTCAGGAACAAAAATACAGAGATATAGTAGCACAATTTTAGGTTCTAGATGGAACTTCATGACTTTTTAATGTGGTCTTAAACTTTTGGCCAGTCCTGTATTTATGTCAAAATGTATTCATGCTTCTATGATTTTCCGTGTACCGGAGGAACTTCGTTAAATTTCATCATTTAATTCCTTAGTTAAAACGAATTCGTCATGGCTTTGTGATTTTTTTCATATATGCGTTTCTCCCTGTATTTTTTTCCTTCATCAGAGCGATGTTACATGCCGTTTCGTACATAAACTCGGTTTCAGAATCCCATTCTAATCTCAAATCTATTAACATAGAAGAAGTATTCACCATATTTGCCACAGCTAAATTTCCGCAGTAAACTGCGTATTGGAAATCGTGTCGTTTCAGAACTCACAAGTTTCAAAACTCACGAGTGTCAAAATTCACGAATTCCATGAATAGGATTAGTAAGAGTAGGTAACTTTTACTTCGGCCAGTCTCAAAGTTTACGAGCCGGGCCAGTTCTTTGAATCGATAAATGCCCACCCTACCCACATAACGACTGTAGATACTTGAAAATATAATCAGAATTGTGCGAAAAGGTCCATTGATAGCGCCAGCCGGAACTGCGGGCCGTCTTGTAATTGGCACCTCTCTCATCAAGAGGTCGTTGTAGCCTCGCAGAAAGTATACGGGACAGGAGGTTGAGAAATACACGGACATCAGGTGCGCACTGGTGGGCTGTTCCAGTTAAAACGTTACTGTCACTTGTAATTATAACACGCGGATGACAGTTTTTTTATGACAAAACCATACTGCTTCGCCCGGCTTGCTTTTTCGCTGCTTGTACGTAAAACTTATAACCGTCGTACCCTAAACTTAGTTTACTCTTTTGCGATGTAATGAGTTCTATGTTGTGCACTGCTCGATGCCACCAAGCAGAAAAACTGAGTAGTCTTATACTTGGAGAATTTCGTCTGTGGTAGGGTGATAATTCCTATTAACGATACACGGGATATCCTATTTGAAAAGTGGGTGGACAACCAGCGATTCAAGGGCGGTGTGAGTCACCGCACACCTCATCCCTCCTGCGGTCATCTCAGGCACCTGTGTCCGGAGTCGTGAATTTTGAGACTCATTAGGATGTTAATTTACCTACTACACCGAGCTCGATAGCTGCAGTCGCTTACGTGCGGCCAGTATCCAGTATTCGGGAGATAGTGAGTTCGAATCCCACTGTCGGCAGCCCTGAAGATGTTTTTCCGTGGTTTCCCATTTTCACACCACGCAAATGCTGGGGCTGTAACTTAATTGAGGCCACGGACGCTTCCTCCCCACTCCTATCCCTTTCCTATTCCATCGTCGCCATAAGACCTATCTGTGTCGGTGCGACGTAAAGCAACTAGCAAAAAGAAACATAATAATAATTACCTACTACAGTCAAACCTCGATATCTCGAACCTCTATTACACGAATATTCAATATCTCGAAGTAACTTCAATTTACCGGCCATTTGTCCTATTCTTCACGTGTATTTATTTCTCTATTACTCGAAATTCGTGCCAAATGTCTCGATTCCTCGAAGCAAACGTTTCCTCCCTTGAAGCAGAAAACACGCAGTAACTCGAAATTTGTACAACACTGACTGTGCAACACAGCATTTGTACTTTGTGAGGACAGTTAACAAGTAAAGAAAGGGTTACAGTGATGCTGGGAGAAAACATAACGGAAACCGAAAATCAAACTTCTAGTGATCGGCGAAGCCTCGTTGTTTTTCGGGTGTGAATTCATTACCGGTCACGTACGAAAGCAACCCCGGAAGTCGTGGATGACAAACTCCATTTACGAATCTTGGCTTGTGGTTTCGAACATGCATACAGAGTCAATCGAATATACACTGACTGACAGTGACAATGCAACACCAAGGAGGAGTGGTTCGAAAGGGATGAAAGTTGGGGAAAAAACAGAGTCGGCACGGAAGAATAATTGATGTTTATTTCAAACCGATATGCAGGTTACACAATGCGCACGGCATCGACTCAGTAGGATGTAGGACCACCGCGAGCGGCGATGCACGCAGAAACACGTCGAGGTACAGAGTCAATAAGAGTGCGGATGGTGTCCTGAGGGATGGTTCTCCATTCTCTGTCAACCATTTGCCACAGTTGGTCGTCCGTACGAGGCTGGGGCAGAGTTTGCAAACGGCGTCCAATGAGATCCCACACGTGTTCGATTGGTGAGAGATCCGGAGAGTACGCTGGCCACGGAAGCATCTGTACACCTCGTAGAGCCTGTTGGGAGATGCGAGCAGTGTGTGGGCGGGCATTATCCTGCTGAAACAGAGCATTGGGCAGCCCCTGAAGGTACGGGAGTGCCACCGGCCGCAGCACATGCTGCACGTAGCGGTGGGCATTTAACGTGCCTTGAATACGCACTAGAGGTGACGTGGAATCATACGCAATAGCGCCCCAAACCATGATGCCGCGTTGTCTAGCGGTAGGGCGCTCCACAGTTACTGCCGGATTTGACCTTTCTCCACGCCGACGCCACACACGTCTGCGGTGACTATCACTGACAGAACAGAAGCGTGACTCATCGGAGAACACGACGTTCCGCCATTCCCTCATCCAAGTCGCTCTAGCCCGGCACCATGCCAGGCGTGCACGTCTATGCTGTGGAGTCAATGGTAGTCTTCTGAGCGGACGCCGGGAGTGCAGGCCTCCTTCAACGAATCGAACCAATCGACGGGAAATTGTTCTGGTCGATATTGGAACAGCCAAGGTGTCTTGCACATGCTGAAGAATGGCGGTTGACGTGGCATGCGGGGCTGCCACCGCTTGGCGGCGGATGCGCTGATCCTCGCGTGCTGACGTCACTCGGGCTGCACCTGGACCCCTCGCACGTGCCACATGTCCCTGCGCCAACCATCTTCGCCACAGGCGCGGCACCGTGGACACATCCCTATGGGTATCGGCTGCGATTTGACGAAGCGACCAACCTGCCCTTCTCAGCCCGATCACCATACCCCTCGTAAAATCGTCTGTCTGCTGGAAATGCCTCCGTTGACGGCGGCCTGGCATTCTTAGCTATACACGTGTCCTGTGGCACACGACAACACGTTCTACAATGACTGTCGGCTGAGAAATCACGGTACGAAGTGGGCCATTCGCCAACGCCGTGTCCCATTTATCGTTCGCTACGTGCGCAGCACAGCGGCGCATTTCACATCATGAGCATACCTCAGTAACGTCAGTCTACCCTGCAATTGGCATAAAGTTCTGACCACTCCTTCTTGGTGTTGCATTTGCTCTGTCTGTCAGTGTAAATGACCGTGTTTCTCACAGCAATAAATGTTGTTGAAAAGTATGTAGAAGAAAAGAAGTTCAACAGTAAAAAACAGAAGAGACTAACGATTTTTTTTCGAAAGGTATTTACGGGGAGTAGTTTCTTATTTCCCTACTGTATGTACTGTATTCTAAAAAGTTACTTTAATAAGGGTCATAATTAAAGCGATGCCGTAAAATACGAGTTTGTTAGTATATCTTTAAATACTGTAAAAAATACTGTATTCAGTATAAGCCCTTAGATACATATGATTCCATTATGTGCTATCAAACCAAACCAAACCAAACCCCATGGCACTACAGCTCTTGAAGGGCCTTGGCCTACCAAGGGACCGCTGTTCATCCCGAAGGCCTGCAGATTACGAGGTGTCGTGCGGTCAGCACGACGAATCCTCTCGGCCGTTATTCTTGGCTTTCTAGACCGGGGCCGCTATCTCACCGTCAGATATCTCCTCAATTCTAATCACGTAGGCTGAGTGGACCTCGAACCAGCCCTCATGTCCAGGTAAAAATCCCTGACCTGGCCGGGAATCGAACCCAGGGCCTCCGGGTGAGAGGCAGGCACGCTACCCCTACACCACGGGGCCGGAATTTTGTGCTATACATGCTCAAAAACGGTATTCTCTATATCTCGTAATTGCGATAACTCGAAATAAAATTTAGTTGCCAAGGTGATTCGAGATATCGACATTCCATAGTAGTTTTTAGTCGTGAGTTTTGATACTATTTTCTACACTAGTGTCCAAAAGTTAACCATAATCACTAAACGAGGAAATATCGCCTAATAGGAATGTCAGACGGATTGCTGAACAAACGGAAGATGAATCACACTCCATATCTCACACGTCCAAAAAAAAACCAGTGTCAGAAAGGTTCTGATAGCTAAGGTACACCTTTGACAACAACTAACAAAACTTGGCAATGTCTTCCACAACAAAATATGCAGTTAATATGGTGTATCGTTACCCCTAACGGCCACACATGCTTCGCAGCGACGTGGCATGCTCTCTATCAGATGGTCCAAGAGCTCTTGCGGCAGTCGATCCCATTCCTCCGAAAGGGCAATGCGAAGGTCTTGTAGGGTCCTTGGTGGAGGCTGACGGGATGCAATTCGCCTCCCAAATGCATTCCAGGCATGTTATATAGGATTCAGATCCGCAGACATCGGTGGCCAGTCCATGCGATGAATATCTTCCCTAGCCAGAAATTCATCCACCAGAGCAGCGCGGTGCTGTCGGGCATTATCGTCCATTAAGAGGAAGTCTAGGCCAACCGCACCTCTGAAGAGTCGAACATGTAGTCTCAGTACCTCATCCCTGTATCTCTAAGCGTTGACAGTGTTCGAAGGACCACCCATGAAAATCTGCAGGTCCGTACGGCCATTCAACATGATGCCGCCCCACACCATGGCGTCAGCACCACCATACTGGTCCCGTTCCACGATGTTCCTGTGGTTGTATCGGCTACCCGGTTCTCTCCAGATTAATGTGCGACGAGAATTGTTCTGAAACTAAAGAGGGATTCATCTGTGAAGAGCACATGCCTCCATTCATTCATGGACCAGTTTCGATGTTGGCGGCTCCACAGTAAACGGGCTCTTCTCTGTGCTGGAGTGAGCGGGACGCACACCGCTGGACGTCGGGCAAACAGACCTGCTGTTCTGAGCCTCCGGTACACAGTTTGCCGGGAAACGGCAACCCCTGAGACGGCTGCAAGCTCCGCCGACAACTGTCCTGCAGGTGCACTCCGATTTTGTCAGGCGGTTAAGCCCAGATATCGGTCCTGCTGTGGGGTGGCTACCCTTGGTCGACCTGGTACTGACCTACGACTAACATCTCCTGCGTCTGGAAATTGTCTCCAAAGCCTGGAAATAACATTGTGGCACATTCAAGTATACGGCGACTTCGGTCGGTGTCTGGCCTGCTTCCAGGCGGTCGAGTATTCTACCCTGCAAAACGGGGTCCAAATGGCGTCGTTGTGCCATTATGTTGTCACGTTCATCACGAGGCTACACTCCGCACACTATAACAAGGCAAACACGACTGAGGGAATATGGGGCGCAGGCACTGGCTGTGTTTACCTTGCGGTTACGCAGCTAGTCAAAGCAGGGAACACTCCTTTCCAATACAGGGCGAACACGTAATGTTGGTAGATGCATATGTCGTGCGATTCGCGGTCTATTTCCTGTTGCCCTGCTTACTCGTAACTTATGCTTAACTTTTGGACACTAGTGTACTAATTCTAGCTCGTAAGTTTTGAGACGTAACTTTGGAAATGCGATCCGACTTGCGATGACTTCCTCTGCCGAGAAGAATTCAGCATGAGTCACCCTGCGTCACCTCACTGACCTTCGTCTCATTTTCTGGCCGGCCTGGTTTAAGAGTTCTCTCCCAGCTCCCGTGGAATAGATAGTAGCGGTCACCCATCCAGAGGGTGACCACGATGGATGTTGCTTACTGGTGTTATAAGTACGGTACGTTGATTTAAAATTTTGAAAAGTTACGCTCGCTTCTGTTTCCGCTTAATTCCATTGCGTAATATTCAATCAATCAATCAATCAATCAATCAATCACTACTGATCTGCATTTAGGGCAGTCGCCCAGGTGGCAGATTCCCTATCTGTTTATTCCCTAGCATTTTCTTAAATGATTGCAAAGAAACTAAAAATTCATTGAACATCTCCCTTGGTAAGTTATTCCAATCCCTAACTCGCCTTCCTATGAACGAGTATTTGCCCCAATTTGTCGTCTTGAATTCCAGCTTTATCTTCATATTGTGATCTTTCCTACTTTTAAAAGCACCGCTCAAGCATATTCGTCTACTGATGTCATTCCACGCCATCTCTCCACTGACAACTCGGAACGTGCCACTTAGTCGAGCAGCTCGTCTCGTTTCTCCCAAGTCTCCCCAGCCCGTACTTTGCAACATCTTTGTAACGCTACTTTTTTTGTTGAAAATCGCCCAGAACAAATCGAGCTGCTTGTCTTTGGATTTTTCCAGTTCTTGGATCAAGTAATTCTGGTGAGGGTCCCATACACTGGAACCATACTCTAGTTGGGGTCTTACCAGAGACTTATATGCCCTCTACAACCCCTAAATACCATCATAACCATGTGCAGAGATCTGTACCCTCTAATTACAATCATTTTTATGTGATTACCTCAATGAAGATCTTTCCTTATATTAACACCTAGGTACTTACAATGATCGCCAAAAAGAACTTTCACCCCATCAAGCAGTAATTAAAACTGAGAGACTGGCAATATGAATTGTAAAATCAGTGTCTATCGCGTAGTGATTTTGATGATGGTGTGCTGTATGATCCAGTATATACTAATCTTTGATTTTTGTGTTCGCGTATGAACACGAGATAGAGACATAGAATTATTGATATACAGTAACTTGATTAATAGGAGTCGTAGACGCAGGTAAAGACAAACGAACAGATGTTATGAACCAGACCTAGCAGGATGTAATTTACGGTTGGTCTGGTCCGGTCCGGTCGGTGGCAGACATGTAGTAACCTCTTGGCTTTTTTTTGTGGCACGCGCAGACTACAAACCGCAAACCGGATCTACAGAACCAGCTGATACATTCATTTCCTGAAGTGCTTGTTGATCCTGGTCGTCAATCCGATAGAGAGGCTACAAACAGCATAGGACAACGGGCACCGAGCATGGGTTCCCACGAAATTAATAATAATAATAATAATAATAATAATAATAATAATAATAATAATAATAATAATAATAATAATAATAATAATCAAGGTCGCTCAACAGCCGAACAGATCCAAAATCTCAAAACGATCATCAGATATTATACAATAAGGTCCAAGCAGTATGTGTCTGTCTTTGTGGACTTTAAGAAAGCGTATGACTCCATTGACCGGGAAGTCCTGCTAAACTTAAATGAATTTGGAGTCGATTTGAAACTGCTGGCATTAATTAGAGCCACCCTGACCGATACAAAATCCAAGGTGAAGTTCCACGAATGTCTCTCGCATTCCTTTGACATCAAAACAGGAGTCCGACAAGGTGATGGGCTATCCCCGATACTCTTCAACTGTGTTCTTGAAAAGATCATCAGAACCTGGCGGGTGAGATTACAGGACACCAACTACAGTCCATTAAGAATAGGAACCAAATACAAGGGGATCGCAACAGACTGCTTAGCATTTGCCGATGATATTGCTGTTCTCTCAAATGACATAGGAACCGCTAGAGCTCAAGTTGAAATTTTAAAGGAAATTGCCGAACAAACTGGTTTGCAGATATCGTTTGAGAAAACAGAAGTAATGACTAACATCAAAGATACACAAAAGAACACCAAGATACATCACTATGAAACAGTTCTGAAGCCACTAGTTCTGTGTACAGCCGAAACCCTGTCTCTAAATGCCAACAAAGGACTCCTTGAAGAACTGGAGAAAAAAGAACGCAAAATTGTGAGAGGAATCTTGGGATCAAAGTACAGAAATGGAATCCATCGAAAGAGATCCAACGAGGAAGTCTACAGTAAAATAGAGAAAGTTACCGATACAATCAGAAAAAGACGGGCACGATTTTACGGTCATCTGAAAAGAATGGACGGAAGAAAGTTAACTAAAGAAATCTTTGACTTTTTTTATTCAAACCCCAAAACCACTATTCCCTGGTTTAGAAATACCAAAGAAGACCTGCAAATGCTACATATCTCAGCTGAGGACGCCCTTAACAGAGATCTCTTCCGCAAGAAAATATTGACGAACGGGCTAAACCGAGGCGAGCAACCGAAGAGAAGACACGGTGCCCCTTGGACAGAGGAACGTGAGCAGGCCCACTCACAAAGAATGAGGGAATTTTGGGCTCTAAAGAAGGCCAAGTTCAGTGTCAAATGCAACAAGACTTAACGTGGTCCTTGATGGCCCCAGCGAATTATATATATATATATAATAATCATCATAATAATAATCATAATAATAATAATAATGTCCACCTCTGTGGTGTAGTGGTTAGTATGTTTGGATGCCTCCTCCGAAGGCCCGGGTTCAATTCCCGCCTCTGAAACGAAATTTAAAAGTGGTACGAAGACTTGAAGTGGGTCCAACCAGCCTCGGGAGGTCAAATGAGTAGAGGGGTTCGATTCCCAACTCAGCCTTCTTCGAAGTGTTTCTTGGTGGTAGTGGTACCTTGCTTAAGGCCACGGCCACTTCCTCCCCTCTTCTTTGTCTATCCCTTCCAATCTCCCCCCTCCCACAAGGCCGTTGGTTCAGCATAGCAGGTGAAGCCACCTGGGTGAGGTACTGGTCCTCCTTTCTAGGTTCATGCCCCACCAAAGGTCTCATGTTGCAGGACACTGCCCTTGAGACGGTAGATGTGACATCACTCACTGAGTCCGGAAAAAACACCTTGGAGGGTAAACGAAGTAAATAAATAAATAAGTAAATAAATAATGTTTTACTCCCCAGTAACTACTTTTTGCTGACGGTTCACGGAGAACCCGAGGTGCCGAAATTTTCTTCACCAGGAGTTCTTTTCACGTGCAAGTAAAATAACGGCACGAGGCTGACGTACTTGAAGGCCTTCAAATACAACCGGACTGAGCCAGGATCGATCATGCAAAATTGAGATCAGAAGGGGCCAGCGCCTCAACCGTCTGAGCCACTCAGCCAGGCAATAATAATAATAATAATAATAATAATAATAATAATAATAATAATAATAATAATAATAATAATAATAATAATAATAATAATAATAATAATCCTATGGCTTCAGTTGGCATTTTACTTGACACCATTTAGGCTGCGTGTGCGTCAGTTTTGACTTTCTGTTTATCTCTACCAGATGACATTGCAAACCAACTCTGTTGGTTAACTATGACTGAGTTTAATGAATTAGTTTTGTTGTGTAACACCATATTTGTCACCAGATGAAATCTGACTAACTCTGCCGTGTTTGATCTCACGATCTTTGTATCCGGGGTTCGATACTCTACCACTAATTCACAGAAGGAACTTTATAATTCACTTTCAACACCTTTTGCTGTTTGAAGGTTTTAGTCCCGTGTTATGTTGATTGTGATGATGATGACGAAAGAAACTATTACGTGATACTGAAGACTAAATATAAACAGCAAGTCTGTGGGGATTATTGAGATGCGAACTCTGGCTGACAGTCCAGTAAGGTTCGTGCTCAGTGATACTGTTGTGCGACGCCTCTGCCTGAAGACTGGTCTCATTACACATGCTGGGTGGATTCAGGTTGCGCAACAACATAATTGGAATTTATACCTTTCAGTTTAGTCAAGAGAGAGAAGTGACCTTGATCCTGTGTCCGAGTCTCATATATCCCTGGAATGTATTTTAGCCAACAACATTATTATGACAATGACAACTAAAGCAATAGTAATCAACAGAATGTTTATCACACGGCAGATATCTACCAGTACTAACAGAAATGGGGAAAAACGTTAGTTTCTCAACACGGGGGTTGATAATGCACCCACATCGCGTCTTTCCAAGGGTAAAATATAACAGAAAATTATACAAATATGCCGGCACCACGACATTTTCTTGTTTTCCTTTTTTTTAAGTTAGGAGAGATGAAACCCTGAGCACAGTTCAAAATATTACTGGTTAGCTATATTAAACAAGTTAGAATGTAATACGTAGAGTGGCTGTCATGCTACCATCTTTGAAGGAAGTTAAACTGGCGACCGCCATGTATCTCAGCAGGCGGAGCACTGTGTAAGCGAAGGGGATTCTCTTCATATTATGATCGATTCTACTTACAAAACTTCATTGAAGCTCATTAGTCTCCTAACGTCATCCACTCCATCTCTCCTCTGACAGCCCGGAACATTCCGCTTGTTCGAGCAGCTTGTCTCCTTACTCCCAAGTCTTCCCAGCCCAAAGTTTGCAACATTTTCGTAACACTACTCTTTTGTCGGCAAACAGAACAAATCGTGCTGTTTTCGTCCGGATCTTTTCCCGTCCTTGAATCAAGTATTGCGGGCGAGGGCCCTACACTCTTACCAGTGACTTATACCCTCTCTCGTTTAGACTCTTACTACAAAACCTAAATACCCTTATAACCATGTATCTGCGGGCTCCAATAAGAGATAGCGCCAGCGAACAGTACGCAGCGTATGAATTTGACACATACATCAGTTTGTTCGTCTGACATTCAACACAAACAAGTTGAGTCCGCCAAACACTAGCGTCTGGGTTGTATCGTTTGGTGATCATGCCGACGTTTATGCCTTAACTAGCAAGATACCCGTGCTTCGCTACGGTATTATACTGAAATTTATAATTGAATGCTTATTGTTTTAGATATATAATCCGCCGAAATTCGCGATCTGACTGGTTTTCTATTATTTTACGGCACGTTTCCTCACATTTTTCAATCTTCCTTTCCAGCAATCGATTTCGTACTTCCCGAGCTAGGCTCAGGTATTCCTCCCGGTCAGTTGGGTCCGTAAATCTTTATCATCTTTTCCTATAATCATTTTTAATATGGATAAAATCCTTCAGGAGATCCGGCGTGGTGTCATATTGGGTGCCTTGGCGGCACTGAACCGGCGGCCGGACTGCATTCTTAGTCATTGCCCGTCCAGGAGCCGTTTCTAGCGCGGTCCGCACATTTGACGACGGTCCGGAATATTATTATTATTATTATTATTATTATTATTATTATTATTATTATTATTATTATTATTATTATTATTACTATTATGTCTTGCTGGAATGACTGATGACAGGGAAAACCGGAGTATCCGGAGAAAAACCTGTCCCACATCCGTTTTGTCCAGCACGAATGTCACATGGAGTGACCGGGATTTGATCCACGGAACCCAGCTGTGAGAGGCCGATGCGCTGCCGCCTGAGCAACGGAGGATCCTTATAAGTACATTAATAACAGTAAAATCAATTGGTCTCACCTCCTTCTACACCCCACCGCCGTTAAGTTTATTTACAGCCACCCCAAAAAAAAGAAATTTCTTTATGTTTAAGGGAGATTCCAAACACCAATGTTCACGTCTATTACCTTCAGTTTTGAGATATAAGTATCCCCATAAAAATAATTTACTTTTTTCACTTCATTTCACAATACTCCCCCCCCCCCCTAAGTGAACTTTCCCGCAAAAAATACTTGTTTCTTTAATAGTAAAGGATCTTCTAAATACCAATTATCACGACTCTAACTTCTTCAGTTTTTGATTTATGTGTCCTCATGAAAGGAATTCAACTCCTTTACACTCCCGCCCTCCAAGATGGTTTCCCCACCAAAACGCGTTTTTTTTTTTTTTTTTTTTTTTTAAGGAGATCCAAATACGAATTTTCACGTCTGTAACAACTTTGGTTTTTATTAGATGTATGTATTCTCATACAATTAAGTCAATTAATTTTTTAGTTCTTTCACCTTCATTGGATTTTCCGAGAATACGTGTTTCTTTACTTTTAAAGCAGATTCCAAATATCAAATTTCTCGTCTGTAACATCTTCATTTTTGAGATATGAGTAGCCTAATTAAAAGAATTCAACACCATTTTCAGTCACTTTTACCCCCCCACCACCACCACCACCACCACCACCACCCAAGTGGTATTTGCGAAAACTAAAAATACACGTTTCTTTATGTTTAATAGAGATAAAAAATACCATTTTTCACTTCTGTAACATGTTAAGTTTTTTAGATATACTGTAATATTCTCATTTTAAAATTTCACCCCTTTTGAGTTCCCCTGAAGTGGAGTTTCCAAAAACAAATCACCTATGTTTCTTTACATTTACAGGAGATTCCAAACACCGACTTTTTACGTCTGTAACATTTTACGTTTCCAAGATATTCTGTAGATATAGTCTTTCAAAAAATTCACCCTAATTTGTCACTCCTGTTTAACCGCCATTAATTGTATTTTCCAAAAACTAAAAAGACGTGTTTCTTTATTTTTAAAGGAGATCCCATATACAAATTTTCAGTTCTGTAATATCTTTCGTTTCTGAGATATGTGTATCCTCATTAAAGGCATTCAACCCATTTTTCACCCTTTTACACCCTTCCTATTAGGATTTACAGGGGGAAAAAATACGTGTTCCTTTATTTTTAGAGGAGATTCTAACTACCAATTTTTACATCTGTAAATTTTAAAGTTTTAAGGTGTAGACACACTCGTTTTAAAAAATTCACCCCCCTTTCCCCCCCAATATTTGGGTTTTCCAAAAAAGGAAAAATACGTGTTTCTTTACTTTTAAAGCAGATCCAAAATGCCAATTTTCAGGTCTGTAATATCTTCAGGTTCTGAAATATAAGTAGCCTCATTAAAGGCTATCAACCAATTTTTCACCCTTTTACACCCTTCCTATTGGGATTTTCCGAAAACAAAAGAATAGATGTTTCTTTATTTTTAAAGGAAATTCTAAATACCTATTTTTACATCTATAAACTTTAAAAGTTTTGAGATATAGATACACTCATTTTAAAAACTTCGTCCCCCTTTTCACACCCCATTATTTGGATTTTCCCAAAACGAAAAAATACCTGTTTCTTTATTTTTAAAGTAGATCCCAAATACCAGTTTTCAGGTCTGTAATATCTTCAGGTTCTGAAATATAAGTAGCCACATTAGAGTCATTCAACCTGTTTTTCACCCTTTTCCACCCTTCGTAGTAGGATTTTCCGAAAACAAAAAAATACGTGTTTCTTTATTTTTAAAGGACATTCTAAATATAAATTTTTACATCTATAAACTTTAAAAGTTTTGAGGTATAGATACACTCATATTAAAAAATCACCCCCCTTTTACCCCCACCATTAACTGGATTTTCTAAAAACAAAAAATACGCGTTTCTTTATTTTTAAAGGAGATCCCAAACACCAATTTTCAGGTCTGTAATATCTTCAGTTTCTAAGATATAAGTATTCTCTTTAAAGGCATTCAAACCCTTTTTCACCCCTTTTCACCCCTCCTGTTGGGATTTTCCGAAAGCAAAAAAAATACGTGTTCCTTTATTTTTAATGAAGATTCTAAATACCAATTTTTACATCTCTAAACTTAAAATCTTTTGAGATATAGATGCACTCATTTTAAGAATTCACCCCCCTTTTCACCCTCGCATTAATTAGATTTTCCAAAAGCAAAAAAATTCGTGTTTCTTTATTTTTGAAAGGGACAAAAGTACCAATTGTGAGGTCTGTAATATCTTCAGTTTCTGAGATATAATCAGCGGTATCCTGATTAAAGGCATTCAACCCCTTTTCACCCTTTTTCACCCCTCCTATTGGGATTGTCTCAAAACAAAGAAATACGTGTTTCCTTATTTTTAAAGAAGATTCTAAATACCAATTTTCACATCTGTAAACTTAAAAACTTTTGAGATATAGACACACTCATTTTAAAATTTCACCCCCCTTTTCACCCCCTTAGCGACTTAATATCCAAAAATCCTCTCTTAGCAAGCACCTACATCTTAATATGAATATATCTCCAAAAGTTCATTTCTTTATGTCCAGTAGTTTTGGCTCGGCGATGATGAATCAGTCAGTCAGTCAGTCAGTCAGTCAGGACAAGCTACTTTATATATATTGTGATAGTACATATATCACACCCCCGAATTATATGTAGAAGGTAGAGATATTATTGTTAGTATTCGATTTATTATTATTATTATTATTTCATTTGTATACTTTGCCATTTATATTGGTAAGCTGGAAGATATCCACATATGTAGGTATGAGTAATTTGTTTTTCACGAGTGGGAAAACATTGCTGTAATAACTCTGGTAATTTGAATGAGTCATATGGCTACCCCAGTGTCTGTTGTGATGTACTTGTGTCAGGAAATTCCATTACTCATGTATATATCCCAGCCTGATGAGATAAGCTTGTTGTTGTACCAGGGAAGTTTGGTGATTCATGTAAAACTCCCGAGTGTTTGTTATTCTCTTGGAAGCAAGGAGAAGTTCAGGGCTTGGTCTTGACTAGAGATCACTCATGATTGGTGGGCAAGGACCAATCCAGACGTATCATCTGAGAGGAGGGGGATGTTGATGTCTATAAAGGTTGATCATACGGCGGCAACTAGGAACATTGTATGAGAGATTGTAAGGAACAGTGTAAGGGTGATTGTAGAGGTGATGGTAAAGGAACGAGAAGGAAGATAACTACAACTACAACTGACGCACTGTACGGGAAGGAAGTGGTGCTGATACACGGTACTGGAGTGACACGGCTGCAATGGACTGGACTTCAAACGTTCGTGGAGCGTAGTCTTGTTATGTTTGTGGAAAGTGACTGATTGTGGAGAGTGCTTGCGCATTAAGTATTGTAGCACTTGTGGTGGCCTAGCATTCTATGTTGGTGAAAGCTATCTCAGACTTTCCATAATTTATGTTAAGGATCGACAGACGTGTGTATATATCTTTACAAGTGTTAAAATATGTGAACACAGTAGTACAAGGTACAGTATCTGTGTAATGTGATAACTGCCGATTATGAGAATCGGTAAGTCGAATTGATATAGAGACAGTGAAGGGTATTTATCTTCATACATGTACATTGTTCATCAGACCATCTACAAATGGTAGCTTAGTTCTCGCTTTCGTTTTCCCACGATTTTCATTATTTTTGTTGTTGTTGTAAATATGGAGTCTTCCAGCAATATTTTATGTGTGTATTATATGTATAATGTTGTATGTTGATGAGGTGCTCATGCACGGAATTTGTTAAGAATATAGTTAGCTATTTTAGAATCAGTGTTATTGATGAACCTAGGTGCAGTTCCTACCTAATTAGTCGTTTTCAGGAGGTTAGGTAAGGCCTGCAGCAGATGTACCAGTACGCAGCATTATGTACACGCCCTGGGATATACAGTTTATCATGCTCTTATCTAAATTCGAGGGATCCATTCTGGTGAACTCTGGCGCCCATACTACGGACATTTCGGTTAATTATGCTTATTAATTTTATTAAGTTTTTGAGTAATTTTATTTATATATTTTATTCATGATTTTATTTATTATTATTATTTATCAGTATTCATCAAAAAGTTACAATTGGCTTCCCAACGTGTGGCTGAATGATTGGTACATCTGTTAGGCTTATAAGCGTAGGCGCACTTGTCAGGTGTGAATGGAATTCTACAAACTATGTCAGTGAAGTGTTTTATATGTTTCATGTGTATTTTGGAGTATGAAGAAATGTTGTAGCGAGTCCAGTATTATAAAATTGAGAAGTAGAGAGGTTTTGAAAGTTGCTGGTACTAAAAATCAGGAGAAGAGAAGACAAAATAATTCCACCACATTGAGTTTATCGAATTTAAGTGAGAGTAGCAAAATGGCTGATAGTAGGAAGGATCTATGGGCAACGATGGGTGAGGAACCGAGTAATCCGTCTCAAACTCAGAATGTAGGGGATCAAGGCGAGTCTTCAATGCTCTGTATGATTAAATCGCTACTTAATGAGCTGAAGGGTGAATTGTCCAGTAAAATCGGTAATAATGTTGAATTGTCTAGTAAAATCGATAATCAGAGTGTTGTTTCTAATAGTAAGAGTGATGAATTGTCCAGTAAAATCGATAATAATAAGGTTGAATTGTCTAGCAAGATTGATAGTCAGAGTAAAGAGTTGAAGAGTGAATTGAGTTTTTTAAGTAATGAAATATACAGTATTAATAGTGAATTAAATTCAGTTAGTACGGAACTGTCCAGTAAGATTGAGAATCAAAGTAAGGAGTTAAATTTAGTGAGTGTTGAATTGTCTAGTAAAATTGATAGTTTAAGTAGTGCTGTGAATGGTAGAATAGATGAATTGAACCAGAAGTTTGACCATCAAAGCAGGGAAATTCAGGAAGTCAATAATAAGGTTGAATCTCAATGCTTGGAATTGACTGAGAAAATCGAATGCCGATTTAATGTTGTTAGGAAGGAATTTGTTGAAAACAGCAAGGAATGTGATAAGAGAATAAAAATAGTAGAAGATAAAGTCGAAGAAATAGATAGAATTAAAACCAGCCAGAATGTTTTAGCGAAGCGAATAGATGAAAAGACTGAGAAATTGGAGAAAGATCTCAAGTCAGTAGAAGGAAATGCCAGAATGGTAGTTGAAGAAGGAATTAAAGCATGTCATGTAAAGTTAAGGCAGGAGATCAGTCAAATCCAAGTAGGTAGCAGCATATGTAATAGGTACGTATCTTGTACGAAGGACTCTGAATTACCCAAGTTTAATGGTCGGCAGTTTAATCCGATGGAATTCTTGAAAACGGTGGAGAAACGGTTTTCCAAGAATCTTGACGATGGTTTGATCGAGTGGAGTATGGTTGATGAGCTGTTGGATGTTGCATTTGTTGGAGAAGCGAGATCTTGGTTTCAAGTTTATAGACAAGGTATTTCGAGTTTGGAGGAATTTAGGGAGAAATTTAGTTCTAAATTTTGGAGTGATGCTATTCAGGGAAGGGAAAGAGATCGCGTGCTATTTGGCAAGTATAAACCTCAGGAAGGTGTGTCTATGACGGAATATTTCTTGGCGCATGTTCTGATCAGCCAGAATATTGAAGGTCTAGCATCGGAGAGAGATACAGTCCGCCAGATGTTGAGGCATTTTCCTGAGAAGGTCGGATTAGCTGCATGTATGCAGAATATTGTTACGATTAAGGAATTAGAGCAGCTGTTAGAGAGGTTTGATGCTTTGGAAGGGCAGGGGAGGACTAGGCAAAGTGAAGGTAGAAATTACGGGGATAATGGGAGACAAGGTAATCAGCTAGGGGGAGATAGGAATAATCAGAATTTCAGTCATTCTAGGCAAGGGAATCAGGGTGGTAATTCCGGAAGGGGAAACAGACAGTCTAACCAAGGAGGTAATCACCAGGAATATTATGGCAGAAGTCCTAATCAAGAGGAATCAGAAAGTAGGGGGCGTACGGATCAAAGACCTCCAGATCAAGTGCCGAGAAATGATAACAGTGAACAGTCCACATCAAGTAATTTAAACCGGAATCGGACTTCTTAGTTGGGTCAGATAAGCAGTCCGATACCGAAATTCCTATTCACGCGATGATACAGGTAAGTTACGAGGTAGACGTGAAAGAGGAATTATTGTATGACCATGTGTTTTGTGATCAGGGAGATTTTGTGTATAGGGGGCGTGATGAAGGTAAGAATGTTGTGTCGGATGTCTTGCTTTGTGCTAGTGGTGATGGTAATAGCGGTGTTGCGATCGATAATCTTGTGGAAGTTTCTGAAATTGAAAGTGGAGTTTTTGTGTTGATGAAGGTTGTTTAGTAAGTGAAGAGTGTTCACAGAGTATACATCATGAGGATGTTTTTGTTGATTTAAGTGTACGTGAGGAGAGTAAAGTTAGGTCCATTATGTGTGAAAATGGTGACTTTGAGATTAATGAAACTTCTGATAAGAGAGTCGAAAGTAGCAGTGTTGTTGGCATGAAAGTGGTGCAAGTAGTAGCTGATATGGAAGGTGGTGAAGATGGATTAATTGTTGGGTCATTAAGTAGTAATGACAGCAGTTTCGAAGTGTATTATGGTAAGAATTTCTGTAATAGAGTGAACGTGAGTGAGAATGGAAGTGTGCGTGAGATGAAAGAAAGTCTGTTAAAGCGAGTGCGTAATGTTTTATTTAATTCTGAGAGATGTGTGAATGATGTGAACGACGTGCTGAGTGATATCGATGTGGAATGTGTGAAAAAGTATGTGATCTGTTTGCTTGCATTAATTATGGTTTTGTGGAAAAGTAAACATTGTGAGATTCCCGCGCATTTCAGAAAGAGGGATTTCCTTTTTATGAATGTTCCGAATGAAAGTTTGTATAATTCTTGTGTGACCGAATGGGATGAATGTTTGTGTGTGAGATAGATTGTATTAGAGATGTGTTCGGATTTTATTACGGTACGCATTCCTCGCTTATCGATGCCAATGTTAAGTTTATGTATAGTTTTTTCATTTATATTAGGGTCCGTATACGGTGGACAGTAGAATAGGCAAGTGTGCTTATAGGCTCCTAACCACTGACAACAAGGTTCTTGGAACATTTAATATCTATAGCCTTCGCAGATATAAGAGATAGGATCTGCACCTTGGATGTATATATTATCAATTATGAGTTATGTGTACAGTAGCAAGATGGGATTGTGTTCAATGGTATATGAAACAATCAGAGTTTTGTGTATATAGCCATATTATTATTATTGTTTGGACAAATTGTATTTCGTGTGTGCGAATACAATGCAGTAGACGCAATGTATATATCATTATTACAGTAAATTATGTGTTCAGTTATGCCATTATAAGGTTATGTATGAAGTTCTGTTTTATGGTGAATCATAATATGTGATATCATCGATTCACCAAGGGGGCGTTATGTGATAGTACATATATCACACCCCCGAATTATATGTAGAAGGTAGAGATATTATTGTTAGTATTCGATTTATTATTATTATTATTATTATTATTATTATTATTTCATTTGTATACTTTGCCATTTATATTGGTAAGCTGGAAGATATCCACATATGTAGGTATGAGTAATTTGTTTTTCACGAGTGGGAAAACATTGCTGTAATAACTCTGGTAATTTGAATGAGTCATATGGCTACCCCAGTGTCTGTTGTGATGTACTTGTGTCAGGAAATTCCATTACTCATGTATATATCCCAGCCTGATGAGATAAGCTTGTTGTACCAGGGAAGTTTGGTGATTCATGTAAAACTCCCGAGTGTTTGTTATTCTCTTGGAAGCAAGGAGAAGTTCAGGGCTTGGTCTTGACTAGAGATCACTCATGATTGGTGGGCAAGGACCAATCCAGACGTATCATCTGAGAGGAGGGGGATGTTGATGTCTATAAAGGTTGATCATACGACGGCAACCAGGAACATTGTATGAGAGATTGTAAGGAACAGTGTAAGGGTGATTGTAGAGGTGATGGTAAAGGAACGAGAAGGAAGATAACTACAACTACAACTGACGCACTGTACGGGAAGGAAGTGGTGCTGATACACGGTACTGGAGTGACACGGCTGCAATGGACTGGACTTCAAACGTTCGTGGAGCGTAGTCTTGTTATGTTTGTGGAAAGTGGCTGATTGTGGAG
The DNA here is from genome assembly GCF_040414725.1 of Anabrus simplex. Taxonomy (NCBI): domain Eukaryota; kingdom Metazoa; phylum Arthropoda; class Insecta; order Orthoptera; family Tettigoniidae; genus Anabrus; species Anabrus simplex. The sequence goes on from NC_090265.1 coordinate 692,299,316, forward strand.
AGTGCTTGCGCATTAAGTATTGTAGCACTTGTGGTGGCCTAGCATTCTATGTTGGTGAAAGCTATCTCAGACTTTCCATAATTTATGTTAAGGATCGACAGACGTGTGTATATATCTTTACAAGTGTTAAAATATGTGAACACAGTAGTACAAGGTACAGTATCTGTGTAATGTGATAACTGCCGATTATGAGAATCGGTAAGTCGAATTGATATAGAGACAGTGAAGGGTATTTATCTTCATACATGTACATTGTTCATCAGACCATCTACAAATGGTAGCTTAGTTCTCGCTTTCGTTTTCCCACGATTTTCATTATTTTTGTTGTTGTTGTAAATATGGAGTCTTCCAGCAATATTTTATGTGTGTATTATATGTATAATGTTGTATGTTGATGAGGTGCTCATGCACGGAATTTGTTAAGAATATAGTTAGCTATTTTAGAATCAGTGTTATTGATGAACCTAGGTGCAGTTCCTACCTAATTAGTCGTTTTCAGGAGGTTAGGTAAGGCCTGCAGCAGATGTACCAGTACGCAGCATTATGTACACGCCCTGGGATATACAGTTTATCATGCTCTTATCTAAATTCGAGGGATCCATTCTGGTGAACTCTGGCGCCCATACTACGGACATTTCGGTTAATTATGCTTATTAATTTTATTAAGTTTTTGAGTAATTTTATTTATATATTTTATTCATGATTTTATTTATTATTATTATTTATCAGTATTCATCAAAAAGTTACAATATAGATAAGAACATTTGCCGCACTCATTGCTTTCTTTGAATGGAAACCTACAACCTGTTTTCCAGTAAATGACCGGGTCAGGGATGGAATGAATGAAGCCCCCATCTTGCGGCGAGTAGGCCTATAGGAATTGTGCCCGCTGCCGAGGCCTGTCGCACTCATTTGGGGCAATGATTAATGACTGACAGGCGAAATGTAATGATACTGGAGAGTGCTGCTGGAATTAAAGATGACAGGGATAATCGGAGTACCCGGAGAAAAACCTGTCCGCCTCCGCTTTGTCCAGCACAAATCTCACATGGAGTGACTGGGATTTGAACCACGGAACGCAGCGGTGAGAGGCCGTCGCGCTGCCGTCAGAGCCACGGAGGCTTACCATTGTTTTCCTTATCTTTTTAAAAAAGAAAAAGGCTTTGGAAAGTCATCGCTTGCTGGTAGAAACATATGAACTCTTGAAGCCCGGCGAAACCGTTAATGCACAACGCTATCACCAACAAATGATTAATTTAAATCACGCATTGATCGAAAGACGACCGGAATGGGCCTGATATGGCAAAGTGATTCTGTTACACGACAATGCGCCGTTTCACACAGCAAAACAGTGAATGACTCCTTGAAATCGCTTGGATGGGACATCCTTCCGCACTCACCGTACTCTCGCGACCTGACGCCATCCGACTATCACTCTTCGCATCGATGGGGCACGTACTCGCAGAGCAGCACTTCAGCAATTTCGAGGAAGTTGGACAATGGTTCGACGAATGGTTTACGGCAAAAGACAAGCAGTTTTTCTGGCATGGTATTCACAACTTACCTGAAAGATGGGCGAAGTGTGTTGAAGGGGATGGTCAGTATTTTGAATAAATAAAAGATTCATTTACCTTGAAAATTACGTGTTTTCTTTACCACAAAACCCGGCATACACCTGGCAATGGCTTAAACTTGTCATCTTTTCTGCAGTAGGCTATGTTTCAAGACTTTTAGGTTCATTTGCTTTGAGGTTTTCCGTGTTATATGGCAGCTGCTTCGGCCCGTTGTCCGTCATTCTCCAGAAACAGGGTTTTAAGATAAGACTATGCTTACCGGATTAAAGATGCCTAAAGTATAATCACGGCTGCTTCTTTCCCACTTCTAGGCATTTCCTATCCCATCATCCCCGTAAGATCTATCTGTGGCGGTGCGACGCCAAGCAAATTGTAAAAAAGTAATTGTTATTGGTTTTAAAGTCCTACTAGCTACTTTTGTGGATTTCGGAGACGCATTGCTGACCTATTTGAGCACCGCAAGGATCGAACTTGCCAAGTTGGGCTCCGAAAGCCAGCACCTTCTCAGTCTCAGCCACTCAGCCCGACTATTATTATCAATAAAGGAGGTTTGGGGGATAAGTAGGTGCTGCCTGGCCTAGGCGGTAAAGACTTGCTCGGCTTGCCAGGAAGAATGTGGGTTCGATCCCCCTTCAGAAAATCTAAAAATTTAAGAGGTTCACATGGACCTGAGGTTCTCTCAGCCAACACAATAAATGAGTACCAGGTTAACTAATGGGGGCAAAGGTGACCGAGCGTAGAGTAATATATTTTATCCCATCAAGTGCCAAAGTTACGGTTAGTGGAAGCCTTTACCTTCCACGCCTCCAAAGGCCTTCATGGCCTATACGGAGATGACGTTGCTTTTGGGGGGGTGCATTGGATCTGTACCACGCACAGAACAATGGGACTGCAGTAGTGAGTCAGGCTTCGTGCAGATTGGATGGGACGAGGCAAGAACAGCGTGCGAACATCAAAATGGCCGTTCGCCGGGGTCTATAGAGAGCTTGTGGAAGCTGTGGGGAATAATACTCTTCTGGGGCAACAGGATTTAAGTACGGGCGTGAAACAAGCAGCGACGTGCAACTGTCAGGAAGACCTGTTAATATCCGGACTGATTGTTGTGCTGCCGGTATTCGAATCCCGCGTGCCGCGAGGCTTGTATCCAGTTTTCGCCGGTAATGCTGGCCAGGCGACCAGCTCACACTCCACGTAACCGCTCCGCTCGAGACCATACAGTATATAAGCGAGTGGGCCGGGAGAGAATGAGCTCGGTAGATGCAGAGTGGGTCTCCTGCACTCTGACCGACCAACCGAGCAGAGGAGGGATGGCCATGGCTCTACCGTGGCTCTATGCAAGACCAACTGCAATACTCAGACCACAATGCAAGAAACACATGGCTGCCGCACCAGGCCAAAGCTGACATGGCGACGAATAACCTAATGATAGTCGTAAGAAATATATAGTACGAAAATGTTTATCCATGGTTATAAAACACGTGATATTTGAAACATAAAATGACAGTGATAATTTAAATTTCTCTTTATCTATGAGAGTATGTCACATAGAGCGGATTTTGAAAGCTTTACAACAAACAGAAAGTTATAAGGACGACTTCATTTAAATATAAACACATAGGCCTATTCAAGAAAATTACAGACTAGGCTAAGTAACACAACACCAAAAAAATAATTACTTTTCCTTCTCTTAACACTAGCACAACGTACCTATTAGGTCATTTTTCACTCTTCACCAAAATATTGCAGTCGAACAAAACTAGTAGTGCACACATCCAACATACAAATTAGGCCTACAGACTAAGCAACATATTGTAACACCAAGCAAAAAAAAAAATCATTTTTCCTACTAAGTTATTAACACTGACACAGCATACCCATTAGCTTGTTATTCACCCTTCACCAAAATATTGCAGTCGAACAAAACTAGTACTGCACACTTCCAACAAACAAATTACAGACTAAGTGTCATAACTAGGGCCCGGATTTTTAGGTTCCTAAAAACCACGTTTTAGTTTTTTAATAGCTCAAAATAGGTTTTTTTAGGTTTTTATCTTCCTGAAATAGTTTTTAATGATCATTTCAATCATTACTAAAGTTATACTATTCATTCAATTTTTTTGTACTTTATTGTAACCTTCACGCCTCTCTAGTACAAAACTATACCACTCATTTCAAAACATGGGACAGAATGGCTTAATGAAAGCATTTCAAACACATCATACCAACTGAAATTAAAAATAACATAAAATATTTATGCGCAAATACAATAAACGGTTCATGTAGGTTAAATTTTTGTCACTTCCAATGCATCAAGAAACATTTTCAGAGGCACAGAACACAGTTTTCACTTGCTGTTACATTGTACAACTAAATACATTTACAGATTTTTCAGAGTAAAACTTTTTCTGTTATCTCTCAAAATATTCTCATAGCAGGAAAATGTACGCTCCACACAACAAGAAGTCCTTGGAGCAAGCTTCATTGAAGCAATAGCTCTCGGTCCCCATGGTACCTCGCCAGCAATTTCTTCTCCCTGAAGTATTGCAGACACACTGTTCATTGCTGAAAATCCAGGGTTCCACTGTAGAATTTTAGTGAGCTTGAGTGAATAGGCTTCACCCACTGGTCCTGGTATTTCCTTCTTCGAAATGGAGTCCACAACTTCTATTGAATCTTTTAATGGCAACACGCTCAATAGCTGCAGGAAGATCAGCAAAGTGTGCCCTAATGAAGGCAAGTGAAACAGCGTTCTTGTTCGTGAGAGCTGTTTTAGCCTACACTATGCAGAGTGCATCATCGACATCAAAGGAATTTATAACATTTTTAATGTCTTCAAAGTGATTGGCATAGTATACGGCTGCATTGAGCCATGTCCCCCAACGAGTGATTATGGGTTTGGGAGGAAGAGGAGTTTGAGGCAACATTTCCTTGAATGTGAGAATGCAGCTAGGAGCTTTAAGAAACACCTTTCTCACAGAAGAAACAATACTGTTTATTCATGGAAAATTATTTCTAACCTCTTCAGCCAACTGTGTAAGCCATGGCCTATGCAAGTTACACGCACCATGTTAGGGCAGAAACTCTTCAATACTTCACCAGCTTTGGTCATATATGCCGCACTATCACGCAAAAGAAGTAAAAACTTGCCATCCTGTTTTTCTCTTGGCCAAAGAATGCGAAGAGCATCTCGGACGGTGCAAGATATGGTCAGCGTATTCCACGGCACGTTTGCCGAAACCAGCGCTTCACATAAACGGATATTACCGAGCTCGATAGCTGCAGTCACTTAAGTGCGGCCAGTATCCAGTAAACGGGGGATAGTGGGTTCGAACCCCACTGTCGGCAGCCCTGAAGATGGTTTTCCGTGGTTTCCCATTTTCACACCAGGCAAATGCCGGGGCTGTACCTTAATTAAGGCCATGGCCGCTTCCTTCCAGTTCCTAGGCCTTTCCTATCCCATCGTCGCAGTAAGACATGTCAGTGCGACATAAAGCAAATAGAAAAAAAAATTACTCTTCATTATAGTAATGGGTATTTTCTTTTATTGAAGTTATGCTAAATAATTCCTTACCTGCTTTTGGCAGACTTGACAAAATATAATTTTGCCATCTGTAGTAAAGTACGGATCGTTACCAATCCACTGGCGAATCAACCAACTTCGAGATGACTTGCCTTTAGGCATCGCTACTACTGAGATGCGTAAGCTTCTTAAACTGCCTTCAATAATAAATTGATTTATAGGGAAAATTAATTTTAGTCTGTCGCATAATAATGTGCATAGAGCTAAACAGTGAACAGCGCCGTAGCTGGCGGTAGTCGACCGTACACACTGAGAGATGGACTGAAGCTGGCAAGTTAGGCGGGCTTGTACCTGCTAGATACAGGTCAGTGAACGCCAGGGGGTTGTCTCTTGTTTTGTGCTGTACCCTAATGGAATAGTATCCCATCACGTTGTTTCGCTCTCACTAGTTATACTTACAAACCACTTCCAGTTCCAAACCTTGAAGTCATTTCAAAAAGTCTTGAATAATGTTTATTTAATAAAAAAAAATCATCCAATTTCATTAATATTTGGTACTTCTATTTCAAAATAACGTAATACTGTCTTGAATAGCCCATTTAGTTTTTTTAGGTTTTAACGTCTTATTTAGTTATTTTTAGGTTTTATAAGATTCAAGTAATTTACTCCATTGGTAATGAAATGGATAAGTAAGTTAAAATACTGCAGTTAACTAGCAAGGAATAAAATAGTTTAAAACCTAAAAATCCGGGCCCTAGTCATAACACCAAGCACAGAAAAAATATGTTTTCCTCCTAACTGATTAACACTAGCACGACATACCCTTTAGCTCCTTATTCACCCTTCACCAAAATTTTGCTGTCGAACAAAACTGGCAATACACACATCCAACATACAAATTAGGCCTTCAGACTATGCAACATAACACCAAGCAAAAAAGAATAATCAGTTTTCCTCCTAACTTAATAATACTAACACAACATACCCATTAGCTCATTATACGCCCTTCACCAAAATATTGTCCGACTTGTTGGCTGAATGGTCAGCGTACTGGCCTTCGGTTCAGAGGGTCCCGGGTTCGATTCCTGGCCGGGTCAGGGATTTTGACCTTCATTGGGTAATTCCAATGGCTCGGGGGCTGGGTGTTTGTGCTGTCCCCAACATCCCTGCAACTGACACACCACACATAACACTATCCTCCACCACAATAACGCGCAGTTACCTACTCATGGCAGATGCCGCCCGCCCTCATCGGAGGGTCTGCCTTACAAGGGCTGCACTCGGCTAGAAAAAGCCACACGAAATTATTAATTATTATTACCAAAATATTGCAGTCGAACAAAACTAACACTGTGCATATCCAACAAACAATTTTAAAGAAAGTTTCTACACCAAAAAATAAACATTAGTTAATGATTCAAAATTAATTAATTTATTACCTTGAAGTTACTTGCTGCTAAGTTTCATTTCTTTCCTAATGTGCTGTTTCTGCCTGAGAGTTGTTTCATCAGTCTTTCTCTTGGCACCCTTCTTTTCAAGTTTCTTGGCAATTTCTTTTTTCTTTTTTTTTTTTTTTTTGGTTAGTTGCTTTACGTCGCACCGACACAGATAGGTCTTATGGCGACGATTGGACAGGAAAGGGCTAGGAGTGGGAAGGATGCGGCCGTGGCAATATTTAAGGTACAGCCCCAGCATTTGCCTGGTGTGAAAATGGGAAACCACGGAAAACCATCTTCAGGGCTGCCGACAGTGGGGTTCGAACCCACTGTCTCCCGAATACTGGATATTAGCCGCACTTAAGCGACTGCAGCTATCGAGCTCGGTGGCAATTTCTTGGGAGATTTTCTTTTCATTTAAGACCTTTGTGTAATTGTTAATAAAAATATTGGCCAGAATTTTCACACACTTCTTCATAATTCTGGTCAAAGGAACACCACACTTGCATACCTCACTCGCATTATCAACACTACTATCAAAGGCTTTAACTACTAGAGCAACTATTGCATCCCTTTGGTTTTCTAATTTTGAAAATTCTACTTCATAAGCACTACTTATGAGGACCTGAAAGAGCATGAATATTTTACAACACATAGAAACCATGATCGGTGATGGGCACTTCAAGCCACCTCTGTTTAACTGCCTAAAATATGAGAGGATTTGGTCAACATCACAGTGTATCACCATTTCTTCTTCGGACTACTTTTTAAGCTTCTCAATAACCCATGTTAATCGAAAATATGTACATTACATTCTAAAACGACACTAATAATATTAACAATAACACACGAACACAAATATAAACAAACACATAACCTATACGTGACCACGTGTAAACGGGGGATAACCTATACTTAATATATTAAACTTCAGGGGAAAAACCGGACGACTCCTATACTTCCTTGGCACTATTGAAAGCTATTAAACACAGCGACAAAAGCAGACCCGAAATATTCAGTCGCAACGATTACTTTAAACTGGCATTCACGATCACACTGAATCCATTTATGGCCCGCGCTCACCGCCATCTTGCTAATAATCGAAACCTGCCTTGAGGTCTGAGTATTGGAGTTGGTCTTGCTCTATGCCTCTGCATTCGGGAGACGGGACAGGGCTGGACCTCAAGGCTGGCCCCAACCATCGGCTGTCCTGAGAATGGTTTTCCGAGGTTTTCCATTCTCCTGCACTAAGGCGAATGCCGGGACAGTTCCTAGTATAGGCCACGGCCGCCAAGCCCCTCACCTTCTCCAAGCATCTCCTTCACTGCAACAAATCCCCCGGCCTGAGAGACGGCGTTACCGCTAAGACGCCCGCCTTCCCCTCCAGGGAAGGAATGAAAATATTTTAATAGTAGTAGTAGAGAGAACGTAGTCAGTCGTCCAACGGCTAGCTACACCTTACTTAGAAGCGCAACTTACTGAACAGGTGTGCTGAAGCAAGCTCGTGAGGTTTTTACCTCGAGACTCAAGTGCATTCTCAAATCTTCAGCTCTTGAATGAGCTCTTCGACTTTGCAAGTCAGTTGCTATGCAACATTTCTCCCTCAGTGAGTCTCATTTAGTTTGTGTACTGGCAACGTGTAAATATTGTATATATCTCAAGTGTTGTAGTAATCTGTTAATGTGACAAAAAACGTCCGTTCTATGAAAAGATTCTTCCCTCAGCAGAAGCTGGACATTAAGTGTCCAACTCGTTGTCTCAATGGTCAGCGTACTGGCCTTAGGTTCAGAGAGTCCCGGGTTCGATTCCCGGTCGGGTCGGGGATTTTAATCGTTTGTGATTAATTCTTCTGGCTCGGGGACTGGGTGTATGTGTCCGTCCCAACACTCCCAACATAATATTCAGACAACATACAACACTACCAACCACCACAGAAACACGCCATAGTTATTACATCCCTCCATATAGTGTTGGCGTCAGGAAGGGCATCCGGCTGTATAACAGGGCCAAATCCACATGTGTGACGCCGTTCGCACCCGCGACCCCACATGTGTGGGAAAAAGCGGTAGCAAAAGTAAAAGAAGCTGGACTTTGAGTTTAATGTGTAAGTGGCACATATTTCGCAATACTATATCATTGCAATCCTCATTTAATAGCATTTTGTTTCGTGTGTGTGAAATAACTCATTACACAACACTGATGTGTCACACGCATTAATTATCCAGTGCTTGGACATGGACAGAAGATGGACACTACATAACTTACATGCCGAAACAGACACTAAAAAACTAACCATTCACAGAATGGCATAGAGGCAGTGCTGGGTGTTTGGAAATACTGGAATCCCCCATACTTACCGGACCTGTCTCTTTACGCTTTTGACTTTCTCCTCAAAGTGAAAGTGAAAGAACGATTGTGTGGGAGACGGTCTGGGACACGAGAGGGCATTGCCGACGCTATGAAGCCCAAGACTGTGAAATTCATACATGGTGAGGAGACTGATAACCAATGTCTCCCACATCGTCGGCAACGTATTGTGGGCAATCTAGGGTACTACTTTGAGAGTTTACTGCAAAGCAGGGCCTCTCAGGGTGTATGCGCCAGTGCACTGCACGGCGCAAGGTGCAGGAGACGATTTCACTAGGTTGACCAGAGTGCAAACCCCCCACTCCTCTTTCCCTACATCTGTCTCACCCATTCGGCATGTCTCCGCCTTGTTCACCTTCCCCGCTGTTCCCCCCATCATTGCGAAATGTTTAAGTGCGGTGAGTGGAGACACTCAGTTGTATGGGACAAGGTTACCGGTGTTAAAAATATCTTCCTTCAATTTGGTTTGAACAAACAATGTATCTTCTCTAGCTCTTCTTTTGCATTTTCTTTGTAATTGTACCAGTAATGTCTGGAACAAGGGATCACCTGACAACAATTCTGAGAGCGTTCTTTAAATTACAACAGAAATAACTTACTCGCACGCAATATAGTTTTCGTATAAATCAAAAAGGAAAAAAAACCGTTCACATATGCATGTGGAACCAAACATACAAATAATCTTAGCTGATTTTCGATGCAACTTCGGAAAATCTTCCTTCGACAAATTCTCGTAGATTTCGAGCAAAGCCTTTGTACTAAAAAATATATCTTTTTGATGATCACCTAATTATTGACCCAAAAATTAAGCATTTGTCTTTATCGTCACGACTGAGAAAAATATGGGAAAGTTCCCAGTTCGATTGAAATGGACTTTCTGAAGTCTTTGCTTTTTGCTTAGGGGCTTTACGTAGCACCGACACAGATAGGTCTTATGGCGACGATGGGATAGGAAAGGCCTAGGAGTTGGAAGGAAGCGGCCGTGGCCTTAATTAAGGTACAGCCCCAGCATTTGCCTGGTGTGAAAATGGGAAACCACGGAAAACCATCTTCAGGGCTGCCGATAGTGGGATTCGAACCTACTATCTCCCGGATGCAAGCTCACAGCCGCGCGCCTCTACGCGCACGGCCAACTCGCCCGGTTCTTTGCTTTTTTGAAACAGGTTGCTCCATTATTATATTGTTGTCTTTCGCTTGTGTACTTCACTGATAAACAAGCCGTCTGTCACCGAACGCTTCGTTGCTCTCAGCACACACTACACCATCCGAGTTGAGAAGAGTCGGGCCGATGCACAGTGCACGGAGCCTCTGCGCCTCGGTTTGCACGCGTGAGATTTTGGGCGTTTGAGAGGAACTGCTGTAAAGGCTGCTGTACTCTCCGAGAATAAACATTATGTAGCATAAGTATTTCATGACTGACAATTTCCTCGCTTTACATCCTACACCTGTTAAAACTACTCGTCATTATCCATACATTCTATAGCACCTGACGCGCCACACTCCCATCTGTATATTTGTTGTCTGGTAGAGACCGAATTCGTGCAAAAGAAGTTGTTACTTTGAATTATGCCCTAATCCTTGTAGTTTGACACAATAACAGTCTGTTTTAGGTTGACCGAGCTCGATAGCTGCAGTCGCTTAAGTGCGGCCAGTATCCAGTATTCGGAAGATAGTGGGTTCGAACCCCACTGTCGGCAGCCCTGAAGATGGTTTTTCGTGGTTTCCTATTTTCACACCAGGCAAATGCTGGGGCAGTACCTGAACTAAGGCCATGGCTGATTCCTTCACATTCCTAGCCCTTCCCTGTCCCAACGTCGCCATAAGACCTATCTGTGTCGGTGCGACGTAAAGCAAGTAGCAAATATATATATATGTTTTACGTTGCACCGACACAGATAGGTCTTATGGCGACGATAGGATAGGAAACAGCTAGGAGTGGGAAGGAAGTGGTCGTGGCCTTAATTAATACTGCGTTAGTCGCGTGTTATCTGAAAGATACACGATGGTGAAAATAGGCCTAATAGTACTACTACTACTAATAATAATAATAATAGCGTATGGCTTTTGCCTCTGTGGTGTAGTGGTTAGTGTATTTAGCTGCCACCCCCGGAGGCCCGGGTTCGATTCCCGGCTCTGCCACGAAATTTGAAAAGTGGTACGAGGGCTGGAACGGGGTCCACTTAGCCTCGGGAGGTCAACTAAGTAGAGGCGGGTGCTATTCCCACCTCAGCCATCCTGGAAGTGGTTTTTCGTGGTTTCCCACTTCTCCTCCAGGCAACTGCCGGGATGGTACCTAATTCAAGGCCACGGCCGCTTCCTTCCCTCTTCCTTGTCTATCCCTTCCAATCTTCCCATCCGCACGCAAGGCCCCTGTTCAGCACAGCAGGTGAGGCCGCCTGGGCGAGGTACTGATCGTCCTCCCCAGTTGTATCCCCCAACCCAGAGTCTGAAGCTCCAGGACACTGCCCTTGAGGCGGTAGAGGTGGCATCCCTCGCCGAGTCCGAGGGAAAAGCCGACCCTGGAGGATAACCAGATTAAGAAGAAGAAGAAGAAGAAGAAGTATGGCTTTTAGTGTTGGAAATGTCCGAGGATATGTTCGGTTCGCCAGGTGCAGTTCTTTTTATTTGACGCCCGTAGGCCTCCTCCGCGTCGTGATGAGGATGAAATGATGATGAAGACGATACACATACCCAGCCCCCGTGCCGTAGAAAGTTACGAATGATGGTTATATATCCAGACCCTGCCGGGAATCGAACCCGGGATCTCTGTGACCAAAGGCTAGCACGCTAATCATTTAGCCACGGAACCGGACACGATGGTGATTACTTGCTGCAACTTCAGCTTGCTTGAGGCTAGAAGCCCATCTCCCCTTCTAGCTTCCTGTGTCGGAAGTAGTGACATCAAGTAGTGTTGTGACCTTCAAGCAATACAAATCTCACGAGCTGCTGCCAGCGTTATCTCACAGATACGACGTGAGTAAATTTGTAAGTATTAATCTCTATCTCTAATTCGTTTGAATTGCTGTGAATTAGCTCATTAATGTTTGTGCTAGTGCTGGCAGCTCGAGATCTTTTGAAACTGAAAATAAAAACGATGATGATTTGTAAAACTGTGTTGTGTTCAGTGAGTTGTTCGAATAATCACCAACATTACGATCCCAGGATCCTGAAGACTGTGAAAAGAACAAACAGGTCATCATCATCATCATCATCATCTGTTTACCCTCCAGGTTCGGTTTTTCCCTCGGACTTAGCGAGGGATCCCATCTCTACCGCCTCAAGGGCAGTGTCCTGGAGCTTCAGACTCTGGGTCGGGGGATACAACTGGGGAGTATGACCAGTACCTCGCCCAGGCGGCCTCACCTGCTATGCTGAACACGGGCCTTGTGGAGGGATGGGAAGATTGGAAGGGATAGGCAAGGAAGCGGCCGTGGCCTTAAGTTAGGTACCATCCCGGCATTCGCCTGGAGGAGAAGTGGGAAACCACGGAAAGCCACTTCCAGGATGGCTGAGGTGGGAATCGAACACACCTCTACTCAGTTGACCTCCCGAGACTGAGTGGACCCCGTTCCAGCCCTCGTACCACTTTTCAAATTTCGTGGCAGAGCCGGGAATCTAACCCGGGCCTCAGGGGGTGGCAGCTAATCACACTAACCACTACACCACAGAGGCAGACGAACAAACAGGTAATTAGTTTAATTGTTTCAAATATACCAGTGATCTATCTCATTATTTCAATGGATATGTTGTAAATAAACCTTAGCCTTTAGAGTGCCAAATACGATCTGATCGTATTTGAGGAAAATGGTCATGATTACCAGACACAATCTAACCGTATCGTTGGATTTCTCAACTTGCCGTTCTACTTAGAAGGTAGATGAGATTGTATGTATCTGTGTCACGACCAACAAGGAATTTCTTCGTCACGTTCAGTACCTGTTTGTTTACATTCGATATGAGCAGAGTCAATGAGTATTCATTTGTTTATAACCATGGCCTTCGGAACAACCGATCCGGTCAAAGAAATGTTCGCTTGAACTATCTAGATGGTCGTGACACAGAAACAATCTCATCTGCCTTCTAAGTCGGACGCTACGTTAAGAAGTCCGACGATACAATTATATGGTATCTGGCAATTTTGGTCATTTAGAATAATTAAATATGAGAAGACAACTTAAAAATGTTGTATAAATTAGGATTTTAAAAAAAGGTTTACCATTTCTTAAATGTTCAAAGGCACATATTTTTGGTAGAACAAACTTTCTGCTTCAAAACAAACAAAAAAGGACAGGCAGGTACATCAAATACATCTCAAGTTATTTTTTTAAAAAAGACCCTGCATTTTCAGTCAATATAGCTTAGCAATTTATGTATGAGAATATACAAGAGACCCCGACACTCAAAGGGTTAAAGTGCATTTTATGTTATTTCCAGTCTTCCACAAATTATCAGGGTCGTTGGAAACTACGTGAACCGGGTATATGAGCGTTAGAGGGTTGGTCATACTGATCAATAACTTGAAAAATTTAATTCGGTATCTCTCACCGTCGTGCTTTTATCAGCTGCTGAACTTGGCCAATCAGATCGCTTCGTGGGCGAATTAAAATGGGCACTGTGATGCGGTGTTGCTAAATCTGAATGTGGCTTAAGACTGGCTTGAGAACACCAATCGAAGGGAGAGATTTCAACATACACCTCCGAGCTGACAAGATCGCGTCATAGCAGGTGCCCTACGGTGTTGTCGGCTGAAACCCACGGGATTGTATATGTCTGATGCTGATTTCTCAACATGGCTCTCAGGCCTGTTTCATGAAATTGAAGATATAGCAACATCGCCTCGCAGAGCACATTTAAATTCGCCCGAGAAGCGATCTGATTGGCTAAGTTCAGAAGCTGTTAAAATGACAACGTCACGAAATATCGATTTCATTTTTTCAAATTATTGATCATTGTTGTGTATTAAGAGAGTTATTTCACACACACGAAACAAAGTTTTATTAAAGGAGAATTCCAATGATACAGCATTGGGAAATGTGTGCCACTTGCACATTAAACTCAAAGCCCAGCTTCTACTGTAGGAAACGATTTTTCATATAACGGACGGTTTTGTCACATACATAGATTACTACAACACATGAAATATATACAATATTTACACGTTGTCAGTACACAAACTAAATGAATACTCGCTGAGGAAGAAATTTTGCATAGCCACTGACGTCGAAGTGCTCATTCAAGAGCTGAAGATTTGAGAATGTAAAGTTTGGAGAGATGTCAGCGAGTCTAGAGGTAGAAACCTCACTAGTTAGCTTCAGTCCACCTGTTCAGTAGGCTGCTTATACAGAGCATCCTCTGCGCTTCCGAAGTAAGATGTAGCTAGCCTTTGGACGACTGAATGCCTTCTCTATTTATTTATTTTTACGTTTATCGAGAGGGCCCCCGAAGCCCGCTCCCCCCCGCGACACAACCTACATTACCTCTGACATGCTGTTAATTTCTAAGAAGAAAAGAGGTAGCAGGGAAGAGTGGGAAAGGTACTACAGGAGTATACCTGCCTGTTTGCACATTAGACGCGTTACCAGGCAAGGTTTGTGTTGGTAAGGTGATATTAAGGGTCAGTGGAAAACCACATAGGCAGAAAAAGAAAGAGCCTACATGTAAAATCTGACATCTTTTGATAGCACATGCAAGGATGTGGGCTGGAAAAGTCCAGAAGTTGTTTTAGTTGAGAATAGGTATCATGCAACGCCATGAAACGTAGTCTCGCCAGTCCAGTAATCAGGTGATCAGTCCCTCTGAGCACTACCGTGACTAGCGCGGGCCTTGCCGGTTGCGGAGCCATGCGTCAAGTACCACTAGGGCCCGCCGCACAGTGCTGCCCCCTTGGCGTCCCTCGTACCCAGTCTCCGATCCCGGAGAATGAGGCCAAGCCGACCTAGGGGGCGGCCTCCTGGATGGGGGTGAGTCATGACGCCAGGCCTCCTTCCTTTCTCAGGGCAAATGCGATGAGAGTTCGGGTGGCCCCCCGCGCAGTTGGTGCACACCGGCGCCTCTTCAAGTGCTGCGCAGGGCGTGTGGTAGTGATCACTCCCACAACGGTTGCACCTCACTAAAAGCTCAAACCTCTCCTGCCGGTGGCCCCACCTCAGGCTGCGGAAACACTGCAAGAGCTGCCGAGGGGGGCGTTTCGGTCTCTCCTGATTGCCGCTTCCCGCTGAGGTCCTCTTCTGATTGGCTCCTTGGTCGGCTGCTATCCTGGGAGCAGTCTTGGGTTGCGGCCCTCTCCTGGTGGGCCGACGTCTTCTTCTTCTTCCTCCTGGTCCGGGAGTGTCATCTTCTTCCTGGGGGTGGGAGTCTTTTCACGGCAGGGGAAGGGGCCTCGTCCTGGTGGCCCTCCTCCCGGCCTGGTGAAACAGGGGTTGCTGGTTGCCTTCTCTCCCGGCCCACTGGCATATATAGGGTCTCAAGCGGTGACGTGGAGTGTCAGCTGGTCGCCTGGCCAGCTCTAGCGGTGAGAACTGAATAAAAGCCGCGCTACGCGCGGGATTCAAATACCGACACCACAACAAACAGATCAGTATGACCAACCCTCTAACGCTCATATACCCGATTCACGTAGTTTCCGACCACCCTTTATAGGGGTTGTGTAGATGGTCTGAATTTCTGTATCTCTGAGATACGACGCGAGCACGGGTGCTACTTTTAGGACGCGTCTAATGCAGTGTTCAGGTACAGCCTCAGAATTTACCTGGTGTAAAAATGGGAAACCATGATAAAGCATCTTCAGGGCTGACGACAGTGGGATTCGAACCCACTATCTTCCGAATGCAAGCTCACAGCTGACAGCTACTTTTTCGGTGCCATATTGTTGGATGTAGATTATTAACTAACTTATGTATTTTATAAATATATACTCATATATGGCCTGTGGGAAACCCACTATTGGTCAGAATAAATAAATAACTAAATAACTAAATAAATAAAAAATACATGGAATACATCAATTAAATAAATACAGTAAATAAATGTCACTTCTCTGGAGGCACATGGTTCTGGGGTACTTCCTCTTCATTTTCTTCTTCGGCTCTACAGTTCATTGAAAACCTTGAACTCTTGAACAATCGTCATTTATCTCGATCCAGCGCTAAAACTTTCCCATTTCTATAGCCCATTTCCCGAAGATCTTCAATGACTCCATCCACCCGTCCGTCCGTCCAGGTCTTAATTCACCTCAAACCCTGTATCTCCCTGGATTTCCATTAATATCTCATATCACTCATTTGTACTACATGCCCGGTCCACCTAAATCTGGCTGATTTCACTATTCGTCTAATAGGTGGAATTTTATAAATGGTGTACAATTCATGGTTGTACCTTCTCCTACATGTTCTTCTTTCACATACTGGGCCGATGATTCTTCGAAGTATTTTCTTTCGAAGGCACCCAGCATTCCAATATGGTGGGGTAACTCAGCCCGCAATAAGGTCGGTAGATGCAGAGTGAGTCTCGGCTCTCAAGTGGCCACGGCTGGTCCGTGGTCCAACAGCTCTGCACTGTCTCATTAGAGGAGGGTGGCCACGCCTCTACCGTGGCTCTACGCCTCTGCATTCGGGAGACAGGACAGGGCTGGACCTCCGGGCTGGTCCCAACCGTCGGCTGTCCTGAGAATGATTTTCCGTGGTTTTCCATTCTCCTGCACTAAGGCGAATGTCGGGGCAGTTCCTAGTATAGGCCACGGCTGCCAACTCCCTCACCTTCTCTGAGCATCTCTTTCACCGTAACAAATCTCCCGACCTGAGAGATGGCGTGACCGTCTAAGAGGGAGGAATGAAAGCTTTTTAGTAGTAGTAAAGGCCCATAATAAACCAAGATTTCAGAATAATTTCTGGAGGCAAAGACGGTCGGATAATATACAGCTTAGGATTTTATTGCACTTAGTGCTAAGGTCACCAATAATGGAAATATTCACTTTTCACTTTCGCTAGTGACGAAATTGGCTTTAACTAGGTTTCATTCAGATGTTCCTACAATAAAGTCTCAGAGCAAATCACCTGGCTACTTATGTCCTTGACGCAGTTCACCTTGGAACATAACCTCACTCATCGCTAGGAGCTGTCAGGTTGTGAAGGTTAGTGGGTTTCCCCGAGTTCGTTGCCATATCATAGTTTTGTGTGTCACTTTGGAATTGCTTGTAAATCTTACAAGCCACATTCAGAGATCTTATAAATTCACTGAAGCAAATACAAGTGTTTATTTACATACACCGCAACAAAACCCCATCAATGTAGCCTTCTTCAAGGTCCTACATTGTCGGAACCGTAGTTGAGTGCCTTGTTGTATCCGAGATTCGGAAGTTCGATTTCAGTTGAGATTAGTAGTTGTATGGAGACGATACAAACTGTGACGCGGCATTTTAATGTTGAGGGGTCTCCATACCACGAAAAACGTAAAATTAAGCAATTTCCTAAACGGTGCCGAAAGTTGATGTGCTAAAGGGTCCGGAAAGGTTTTAAATTGTGAGTCTTGGACAGGTCTATCAAAATTTAAAAAAAAAATCGAAAATCACTCCAGGCCTAAATGCAGTTCCGAAAAGCAGCCTAAAATCGCTTGTTTCTTTACTCGTCTTCTTTTTCATTCAAATCCTAGTCAAATTAACCTATTTACATAATCATTTCTGTAATGTGTTCCTTGGTTCAATACCCTCAGGTGGTTTTTTTATTTTTGAAAAATGTTCACACTCTGCATTGAGTGGTGCTTACGTGAAATAATGCATTGACTCACATTAGCATTCATAGTGGTAGAATAAGGCAAGCTGCTAATCTAATCGACCGGATAACGATTAAGAAAAGGATTGTAAATGTTAGCATAAATAAAGTATATATTCTCATAATTTATTAGATTTTATTAACCTAAACTTCGTAGCTCATATCAATAGAATGTTTTCAACATTGAGTTGCTTGTGTGAAGGGCTAGAACTGCTGATTTTATTCATAATGGTATGAAAAGGAACCCTAATTAATTTCTTCTTATTCTTCTTCTTCTTCTTCTTCTTCTTTGACCCTATTCTTGTTAACAGTTCTGAAGAGTTCGCTGGATGACAATCTGAACAATTGTCGCAGATCTCTGAGCCATGAAATGCGATCATGTCTTGGGTTTCTTCCCCCAAATATTTTCCTCTAGATCGGGATGCGGTATTGTTCTCCGCTCTGCAGGATGCGACCAAAATATTCCAGTTTACGCTGTTCGACAGTGTTTAGTAGGCTACCTCATTAACTTTACTTATCCGCCGTAATGTTTCTACGTTACTCACGTGATCAGCTCGGGTTTTTCTCAGTATTCTCCTATAGATCCTGTTTCAAATAAGTCACTTTTCTTCTCTGATGCCTCACTTGAAGTGTTCAACACACGACGCATGAGGCATTTCAGGAGGCGTAGTTTTGTGAAAATGTCAGATCTCTACAGAACAGGAGTGGTCTCATTTTGATTATGCTAAATTTCGTCAGCAGTCTATTCCTTCTAAACAGAGTTCTCGACCCACTGCTGACAGCGCTTGTTCCTCAAAGACGCGAATTAAAGAAGAATATTTTACATTTTGTCCGTCTCTGTGGTGTAGTGGTTAGTGTGATCAGCTACGATCCCCGGAGATCCGGGTTCCATTCCCGGCTTTGCCACGAAATTGTGGTACGAGGGCTGGAACGAGGTCCGCTCAGCCTCGGGACGTCAACTGAATAGAGGGGGTTCAATCCCCATTGCAGCCATCCTCGTAGCGGTTTTCCGTGGATTCCCACTTTTTCTCTAGGCAAATGCCGGGCCGTTTCCTAAGTTAAGGCCACGGCCTCTTCCTTTCCTTTTCCTTGCCTGCCCCTTCCATTCTTCTCATCCCCCGCAAAGCCCCTGTTTACAATAGCACGTGAGGCCGCCTGAGGGAGACAATGGTCCTCCTCTCCAGTTGTATCCCCGACCAAATGTCTCATGCTGAAGGGCATTGCCCTTGAGGCGGTGGAGGTGGGACCCCTTACTGAGTCTTATTCTTATTCTTATCCTTCTTAATCCGTTTACCCTCCAGGGTTGGTTTTCCCTCGGACTCAGGGAGGGATCCCACCTCTACCGCCTCAAGGGCAGTCCTCGAGACTGAGGCGTTTGGGTCGGGGTGATACAACTGGAGAGGAGGACGAGTACTTTGCCGAGGCGGCCTCTTCTGCTATGCTGAAGAGGAGCCTTGTGGGTGGATGCGAAGATCGGCAGGAATAGACAAGGAAAAGAAAAGGAAGAGGCTGCGGCCTTAAGTTAGATACAAACCCTGCATTTCGCTGGAGGAGAAGTGGGAAGCCACAAAAATCACTTCGAGGATGGCTGAAGTGGGAATCGAATTCCCCTCTACTGAGTTGACTTCCTGATGCTTGAGCGAACCCCGTTCCAGCCCTCGTACCACTTTTCAAATTTCGTGGCAGAGCTGGAAATCGAACCTGGTCCTCCGGGAGTGGCAGCTAATCACACTAACCACTACAGCACCCCTTACTGAGTCCGAGATAAAAACCAACCCTGGAGGGTAAAAGGATTAAATAAATAAATAAATAAATAAATAAATAAATAAATAAATAAATAAATAAATAAATAAATAAATAAATAAATAAATAAATAAATAAATAAATAAATAAATAAAAATATTTAAAAACTAGAATGTATAGTAACACCTAACACCAACGTTAAAAATACGCAAAACTTCAAAATTGGAATTTCATAACATGGAAAATAAACGGCTCAATTATTGCTGTTATTGCATATAATGTACACAGACAAGTGGCACCCTAGAAGACGTATTAGCATACTTTATGTATGGCAAGTAGGCCGTGTGAAGGAGTTAACGTTGACATTGTTATTGATAGAGTCCACATAGAGCTCAAACAAAAAGTTGTCTAGTAATTGTGTACACTAAGGTTCTTCCCGCTTGGGATGATGCACAGCAGAACGACTACAGACGAACCCGCAACCTCCACGTCGTTCTTAAGGACGAGTTAATTTGTTGCTTAATATTAGCTTTAGTTATCATCATTGTAGGCATTCAGTCACTGGCGAGCGAAATGAAATTGCAATGGCTTTTAGTGCCGGGAGTGTCCGAGGACAGGTTCGGTTCGCCAGGAGTAGGTCTTTTGATTTAACACCTGTAGGTGACCTGTGCGTCTTGATGAGGATGAAATGATGATGAGGATGAAACATACATCCAGTCCCAGTGCCAGCGAAATTAACCAATGATGGTTAAAATTCCCAACCCTGCCGGGAATCAAACCCGGGACCCCTGTGACCAAAGGCCAGAACGCTAACCATTTGGCCATGGAGCTGGACACCGGATGGTCGAAGGAACGTATTCCAGAATCAAAAGCTCTACCGCAATTCTGGCACAACAGATCTGTCAACATTTGTTTTAACCTGATGGTCAATTCTTCTTTCACTTTTATTATTATTATTTTCCTTTTGCTAGTGGCTTTACGACGCACCCACACAGATAGGTCTTTCGGCGACGATGGGATATGAAAGGCCTAGGGGTTGAAATGAAGCGGCCGTGGCCTTAATTAAGGTACATCCCCAGCATTTGCCTGGTGTGAAAATGGGAAACCACGGAAAACCATCTTCAGGGCTGCTGACAGGGGGATTCGAACCCACATTCTCCCGGACGCAACTCACAGCCGCGCGCCCCTAACCGCACGGCCAACTCGCCCGGTTTAATTATTCTTTCATACGATCTCTCTTACCAGACTGATGCCTTCAGCAAAACGTTGCGGCCCCTTATTCTACTGATCATAAAGGATTATTATTAATCTTTCTTAATCTGTTTACCCTCGAGGGTTGGTTTTTCCCTCGAACTCAGCGAGGGATCGCACCTGTACCAGCTCAAGGGCAGTTTCCTGGAGCGTGAGACTTTGGATCGGATGATACAACTGGGAAGGAGGACCAGTACCTTGCCCAAGTGGTCTCACCTGCTAATGTGTGTGTGTGTGTGTGTGTGTGTGTGTGTGGAGGGGGAAGATCGGATGTGGTAGACAAGGAAGAGGGAAGGAAGCGGCCGTAGCCTTAAGTTAGGTATCATCCCGGCATTTGCCTGGAGGAGAATTGGCAAACCGCGGA
Source organism: Anabrus simplex (assembly GCF_040414725.1). Lineage (NCBI taxonomy): Eukaryota > Metazoa > Arthropoda > Insecta > Orthoptera > Tettigoniidae > Anabrus > Anabrus simplex. The sequence continues at coordinate 692,320,336 of NC_090265.1, forward strand.
AAACCACTTCGAGGATGGCTGAGGTGGGAATCAACCCCCTCCCCCCTTCTACTCAGTTGACCTCCCGAGGCTAAGTGGACCCCGTTCCAGCCCTCGCACCACTTTTAAAATTTCGTGGCAGAGCTGGGAATCGAACTCGGGCTTCCGGGGGTGGCAGCTAATCGCGCTAACTACTGCACCACAGAGGCGGACATTATTATTATTATTATTATTATTATTATTATTATTATTATTATTATTATTATTATTAGTATTATTATTATTATTATTATTATTATTATTATTATTATTATTATTATTATTATTATTATTATTATTATTATTTAACTTCCTACTGATGTTCCGGATGTCACGATTTATTCACCTGCAAAATACTGGTAGGCTACAAAGGTTCAGGGTTAGTTAAAGCCTAGAGGGAAGAATTTATTCAACATCTTAACGTGCTGAACATTCTGGAAAACTTCAGCAACATATCTGCACTCTGTGGTAGAAATACTGAGAAAGAAAAAACCCGACTAATTTCGTAATTTGAACATTGGTGCGGGGAAAAAGAAATCAAATAGCAAAGCTATGTGGGAGAGGCTAAGAAACAAGGAGTTCCAAAAATGGTGCTCCCTTCCTAAAAAAAGTAAAAGAATTACCCTCTTCGCACAGCGCCCTCAAGGGAAGAAAGGGTTCGCAGAAAAGTTAGGCCTGTTAACATCACAGTGGACTGAAAGTATCAAAATGATGGCAGACGTGGCTCCAGTAAGAAGCTTGTATGGTAGAAGCCAGGAGAACCACCACTACAGGCGTACCTGTGGTGAGATTGAAACTTGGGGCATGTTCTCGGCTGCTGTCCATTCTGATCATTGCTTAGGAATACCCGCCATCACACAATTTTGCGATCTTATTGCAAAAGCCTTTCGCGATAACTGATGGGGAGTAGGCTATAGGAAGTGAACTGCTTAGTTGAAAGTAGCACGAGAAGAGTAGTAATTCTAGCCATCGATGAACAGAGAGATCGTTCTGTAATATTAGAGCCAACAGTAGGCTACGTCTAGATTCAGGCGAGCAACAGCCGCACAATGTGCACTCTGAGAAGCAGACAATCTACGTTCCACTTTCCAATTACAATATGCCCTTGCTGGCGAGATGTAGTGTTTACACTGCACTATGTCTTCTGGTGTGGGCTAGAATAAATTTGTTACCTTCATTGATCTGTCTCAGTCTCATCCTTGGCTTCGACAGTGTGAAAGTTACCGAGGTATGAACGATGCGTAATACAATTCCTTATGCAGCCAGTGCCTGTTATGAATGGTCGGCTCGTGCAAGCATTTCAGTGGGCTTGGCAGACTGATATGTTATAGCATATTCTGACTCAGTGAGGAAAGCAACGGGAAACTACCTCACTCCTCATTCTCCTTGTATGCCTCTTCAGTGACACTCAGGCTATCTATGGCAGCTGTTGGTGCAGCTGTAGCGGATTAAATCAGCCTTCGGGCTGAATACCCAACATACAAACAATTACATCGTGGAGAAATATCATGTGAACTCCGTCACCGTTTACGGATTGTTAGTGGGTGCAAGAGGTACCATACCGGGGATGATGGCCGAGCTACCCAGCCACGACTGCCGAAGCGGCTGTGCGTGGATCCCTGCTTCTTTAAGGAACCATTTATATTCAAAAACGTAAAAATTGTACAGTACTGTGTCTTATGGCAAACCCATTGAGGGTCAGTTTCTTAAATAAAGGATCAGGGTGTCTGAAAATAAGATACGGGAATTATAAGAGGACATAGTGTTCAGGAACAAAAAACGATCTGCGACGTTGTTTATTTTCTCCTTGTGAAAGCTCACCGGAAAATGTACAGAGAAATGTAAGTTCAGTCGTGAGCAACTTTTGTGTCAGCCTATGCAGCGTGTAGCAGGCCAAGGTGTCTTGCTTGAGAACGCTGGGCGGTGCGCTACCGTAGTATTCTGACACGTCGCTCGTTCACATGCAACCTTCGTAGTACTGGCGGCGTAGCACTGAGCAACATCTGATCATACCGGGATAATGTAGCGCCTTTTTCTCATTGTTATTATTGTTACGGGGATACCGCGGTGGAGAGAGGTATAAAAAGGTGCGGGCATGAATGGGTGGATAGAGAAAAGATTAAATAGTCATTTAAAACTTTAAAATTTACGATGTCTGCCTCTGTGGTGGAGTGGTTAGTGTGATTAGCTGCCACCCCCGGAGGCCCGGGTTCCATTCCCGGCTCTGCCACGAAATAATTTGAAAAGTCGTACGAGAGCTGGAACGGGGTCCACTCAACCTCGGGAGGTCAACTAAGTAGAGGTGGGTTCGATTCCCACCTCAGCCATCCTGGAAGTGGTTTTCCGTGGTTTCCCACTTCTCCTCCAGGCAAATGCCGGGATGGTACCTAACTTAAGGCGACGGCCGCTTCCTTCCTTCTTCCTTGTCTATCCCTTCCAATCTTCCCATCCCTCCACAAGGCCCCTGTTCAGCATAGCAGGTGAGGCCGCCTGGGCGAGGTACTGGTCATACTCCCCAGTTGTATCCCCCGACCCTATGTCTCACGCTCCAGGACACTGCCCTTGAGGCGGTAGAGATGGGATCTCTCGCTGAGGTCCGAGGGAAAAACCAACCCTGGAGAGTAAGCAGATTAAGAACGAAAGAAAATTTGCGATTATATTTCTTCCTTAGATTTTTTGTTTATTTTCAAATCTTAAACATGGTTAGACAAGAACCAATAATCAGGTACAAAAGTTTAGCTCGACAGTTGAGTAACAATATTAAAAAGGTCTAGAATAATCGAATAACAACAATTTTACAGACAGCTTAAAGCCCCCAATTTGCAAGTGTAAAAAGAGCAATCACTGCTCCATTCAATAACTCCTCTAGGAGACTATTCTCACAAAAATTTACAAGTTCAGGCCTCTAAAGGCACATTTCACAAAAACTAAACAGTATTTACTGTCTTATCTGCTCAACAGTCTGATTTACCTTAAAAGTAAATGAATAAAGTTGACTATAACAGGGGTAAGAAGTACCCATTCTACGTGGCCTTATATAAAAACAAAAGGTTAACGTTACTGGTCGAAAATCAAAACGTTAGGAGGCAAACTCTGGCACTCCTTGAAATTCACATGAAAACACTTAAAACCCTATCTGGACTTAGAGCCCGACGTTACAGAGGCTATGCCTATACTACGGAGGTGACTAGATGAAAGGAAAATTTTAATTTAAAAAATTAAGAGGTAGGTTTTGAAGATTACAAAATCATAGTCACCTCAATATCAAGTTGAGAGGGAACACAAGAGGGTAACTCACTCCTTATTCCCTTTAGCCTCATTTGAAATGTTACATCTAGAAATAGAAGTATACATTACTGAAGAATTTTGTAACCTTCCCCTTGAACTATCTTTCCGAGACTATTACATGATTACACGAAGTCTGCCATTACCTTGAGCTGGTGGACCTCCCGGCGATGGACGAGGCAGCCCTTCCTCTGCCTCTGCTACGAACACACTCTAAACCTCTTGATTGGAGCGATTGAAAGACAACATGTCCCAAAATGTCCTAGTTTTTATAACGTAGAGGAAGGTTCCAGATTTCAATTTCCATTGAGCAATCAAATAAATATAAAAATGTTCTCATTGGTGAATTAAATAAATGTACAAAATTCCCTATTGACTACAATATTAAGTTAGCGGGAAGAGATAGAAGTATTGATAACTTCAGAACGCCCAAAAACGTTTTTACATTCAATTCAGTTTTACCAATTATTGACTACAAAATTTCTCTTGAAATTTAATTTTCCATCCTCTCATCAGAGGGAACACCTAAGGTGACAGTAGAGACCTCTGTCGAAAAAAATTCAAACTTTCTCTACCACATAATTTGAAGTACAAGTTGCAGATGGCCTTCTAAAAGGCGCTTAAATTAAATGCACGGAGCGTGTGTACCTCCAGTACAATTATTATTATTATTATTATCATGCGCTAAGGTATCCTGAATCGACTGGGGAACAAAGCTGGAATATTACTAGTAAAACTCCTGCCGGTTTCAGGTGAGCACAGTGTATTGGCTTTATAAAGCATGTTGGCAAACAGTACAATTCATGCTTGTCAAAGTTTGCCACACTACAAAATAATTACGGTATTGAAATGATATATCCATGTAGGATAATTTTTTTTAGAATTTGTTATGCGTCGCACCGACACAGATAGGTCTTATGGCGAGGATGGGATAGGAAAGGGCTAGGAGTGGGAATGAATCGGCCGTGGTCTTAATTAAGGTACAGCCCCAGCATTTGCTGGTGTGAAAATGGGAAGCCACGGAAAACCATCTTCAGGGCTGCCGACAGTGGGGTTCGAACCCACTATCTCCCAGATGCAAGCTCACAGCTGCGCGCCCCTAACCACACGGCCAATTCGCCCGGTGTAACATAACTTATGTAATACAAGTAAACATTGCAAGCACGTTCTGTGGTATTGACAGGCATTGAAGACTGTTTAGAACAAATAATCCTTGGAAATAGGCTAATAAAACTAAGCCCAAGGTAGATCCATACGTTATTATTGTGTGTAGATATCTGTTAATGAGAAATGTACGTCCGGCTCCATGGCTAAATGGTTAGCATGCTAGCCTTTGGTCCAGAGGGTCCCGGGTTCGATTCCCGGTCGGCTCGGAGATTTTAACCCGGAATAGTTAATTCCCTTGGCTCGGGGACTGGGTATTTGTGCTTCCCTAACATCCCTGCAACTCACACACCAAACATAACACTATCCTCCACCACAATAACACGCAGTTACCTACACGTGGCAGATGCCGCCCACCCTTATAGAAGGGTCTGCCTTACAACGGCTGGAACCGGCTGGACATAGCCACACGAAATTATTATTGTCAGAAATGTACACGACTATTAATGCCAAACATCTTATTTACGTTACTTGTATAGTCTATTCCATGACGTAAGAGGCCGGGCCTTTACAGCTCGACTTTAGAGTCCTTAGGCCATTGAAGAGATACATTGAGTGATAACTGATTTCTGTTCATTGTTTATGTATCGTACATACCGTGAGCGTTAATATATTTTCCTTCATTTCTGTAGTGTGTTTCACGCGGCGCAGGGCACAAACGCGAAAACCTACAGGAAATGATACTTTAAAATTATCTTTCCCCATGTCCCACTTGTCCACTCCCCTAACCTATATGTGTTGAGTCACGTAATGCACACTACTGTGTTGCTTGCCAACTGCACAGCACATGCAAACAGCTGATACTGTGCGTTCCTTAGTCACGCGCTCGTGTCTGTACTCCGTTCGTTAGATAGATAGATAGATAGATAGATAGATAAGGAATGGTTGAGTCCTGCCTTCGCAGACTGCGTTCGTTGGAAGAGATTCTGATCATTTCTGCGTACCCCATGCATTCGTCTTAGGACCGTATGTGAATGTAAGGGATTGTGTTCCACGCTTGTTGCACTTGGTCAGTCAAATCAGCAATGGTTAATACTGGTATTGTACGGCCCTGGATTTGTCCTCCAGTACGTCCTCAGTGGGTGAAAAGCCTGGTGATACCGCTGGCTAAAACACCTGGTGGACACTCTGTAGACCAAGTTGGGTGACAGCAGTGGTGTGAGAACGGGCGTTATCCTGTTGAAATACACTAAAGAAAATTGACATTGCAACACCCAGAAGGATTGGTGCTACATTGCTGCAATTGAACATGCAGGACGAGTGTTCGATTGTGATTCGATGATTACACTTTCAGGTCCTCTGACCGCAAGTTTGGACAACAATCAATACAGGATATGCGCAACACGAGCTGCAATACATTGATGAATTCGTCGAGGCATGGAGTCAATAAGGCCCTGGATCGTTTCCTGAGGAATTGTGGCCCATGCTTGCTGCACTGCAGGGGTCAGTTGTTCCAGAGTTGTGAGTGGCTGAGGACGGTTGGCCACTTGTCGACCCATCATGTCCCACACATGCTCAATAGGACTGAAGTCCGGGGATCTGGCGGGCCATTCTAAGTTTGTGATGTCGTGGAGAGCCTCTCTGGAGATGCGTGCAGTGTGAACCCGGGCACTGTCCTGCTGAAACATCTCATTAGCAATGTTCGCCATCATAGGGACAACCACTGAATTGAGTACCCTATCAACGTACTGTTGAGTAGTCATAGTGCCCTCAACAAGCACTAATTGTGATTTCACATTAAAGCCAATAGCTCCCCAGACCATAATGCTTGGTGTTGGCCTTGTGTGCCTCTCGACAATAAGATCTGGGGGACCCCTCTCCCCAGTACGTCGGCGCACATGATTCCGGCGATCACTGCGGGCAAGACAGAAGCGCGATTCATCACTAAAGATGACCATATGCCATTCGTCGACCCACATCGATCTTTCTCGCCACCAGGCCAGCCTTACACGTAGCTGTTGTGGTGTCAATGGAACACCTTCTGCAGGGACACGGGCCCGTAAGCCAGCTGCAAGCAGGCGATTGCCAACTGTTTGTTGTGTGATGTGGGGTGCTACAGCTGCTCGAATTTGTGCTGCTGTTGCATGGGGTTCCAATCGGGCCAACCGAATTATGCGGCGTTCCTCTCTCACAGTTGTCTGTCGCGCTGGGCCTGTGCCAGGTCTACGAGTGTGGATACCTCCATTTGACCACTGCTGCCATACACGTTGTACCGTAGATGCCTGTCGGCCAACACGTGCAGTGACAGTCCTTAGCGATAATCCAACCTCACATAGCCCAATTATCCGAGCCCTCTCAAACAGCAACAGTTGTTGATAGCGTGCTCTTCTCTGTCGTCGAGGCATGTTTGACGGGGAACACTTCACTGCACCGACTGCAAGTCAACTACGCTACACCAGAGTCCGTATACTGGAGTTGATTCCTCCGCGACCAATCACGTGGGGAGACCTGTAGCAACAATCCAATGAGTATGAAACTTTGATCGTTTACATACCTACATGGCATCGTTCCATATCTGAAAATCAACACAAACGACCAATGCCTTCATGGTGTTGCAATTTCCATTTTCCTAAGTGTACAACTACTTGTATACTGGGAATGAATGGCAGCACAACTGGTTCAATCACCAGTCTGACGTACAAAACCGCTGTCAAGTTTCTTCGAATAATGACAGGAGTGATCCTGCTGTCAAAAGAAGTCGTTCCTCAGACCATAACTCCTGGTGTAGGTCCAGTGTGTCGACGCCGCAGACAGCTTTGTTCCAAACGCTCACCTGGACTTCTGCTTACCAAAGAACACAACACATCACCACTCCGCTCTCCAGTGAGCTCTAGCTTGACGTCACTGAAGTCGCAGTTGGCAGTGATGCGGAGTTAGTGGCATGAACGTCTGGCTCGGAGCTGTCCCTCAAGTAATCGATTTGTCACAGTTCGCTATGTCACTCTGGTGCCAACTGAAGCTCTAATGTCTGTTGCAGATGCAGTACGATCCAGCACAGCCATGCGGCGTATACGACAGTCTTCCTTCTGTGTAGTGGTCCGTGTGCGGCCGGACCCCGGTCTTCTTGAGACAGTGCCTCTCCGTGACCGTTATTGTCAACACCGATGCACGGTGGATACATCCCGGACATGTCTTTCCACCTTCCCTTACACGGAGTCGTTCAAACTCGGCACGCTGCCGATACTGCCTTCTTCGTTTCTTTAGAGTCATGTCTGATTCACTACTGCCTCACATCGTCAAGACCGGACGATGACCGGTTCACGAAATGTATAGGGCGTATTTTAAGCAAACTTGCTTTGCAAGAATATAAACACACACTAACAAATTGAACTCCGCCACAACCCTCTATTTGTAACTTTTTGTGTGGCCGCGTTTCGTCATTTATCTTTAAATCGTTAGAAACAGAGTATTACCATCGTCTTCTTGGTCTCCCTCTACTTCTCTTACCCTCCATAGCAGAGTCCATTATTCTCCTAGGTAACCTATCATAATAATAATAATAATAATAATAATAATAATAATAATAATAATAATAATAATAATAATAATAATTGTTACCGAGTTTTAGTGGTAGGTAGAGGGGAAAGAAGGTGCGGGCGTGAACGGGTCTCAAACTACGGAATCAAAGTTAATATAAAATTTAACAAGGTTATATTTTCTTTTTAAAATGACGAAATAACAAGCATTGCAGGTACAGAGTAGCAAGTCAACAAAATGTATGTACAATATTTACTAGATTTGGGCTCAGCGCCCTTGCTTCACAATTCGTGGGCAATCAGCCCAACCTTACTTCAAAATAAGTTTTACCAGAGGGGCAGAAAACCCCATTCATGTTCAGGAACATTTGCTCCAAATTACACTGAAAAGCCTCCACGAGGCATACAACACTCAATTTTCGAAAAAAGAGCCACTCGCTCTCAACTCTAAGCCTCTCAAAGGCCACACCAAACTCCACCTTCAAGTTGTCCTCACTGGACATAGACACAGGGGTAAAATACCCAACCTACTGAGGTCTATTAAATGAAAAGGGGTAATTACATGACCTCCAAAATAACAATTTGAGAGGAGGCGATCTGCACTCCTAATACACTTTGTTTCAAAACCTAATTTGGCTCTAGGCCACTGATGCAAGGGCTAATCCCATACTACGGAGGTGACTTTAGAAAAGAAACAAATTTACATAATGTTAAGGAAGAATAGGTTGAGAAAATAAGTTCACCTCAAAACAATATGAGTGGGAGCTCGAGAGGGTTAAGCACTCTCTATCCCAATACGTAGTTTAAAAGATAGAATAGATACCAGTTTCTTTACATTTTTAAGGAAGGTTACATAATGGAAAAACTTCGGACCCGCCCCGAGAGTTAAACTGCTGAGCAAGCAAGAAAAGAAGTAATTAATCGGCCATTACCTGGTTGTTGACTGTCGCCGAAGAAAGAGGCGCTTCCCGCCCCCTGCTATGTACTTTACACACTGAAAGATGGAACAGAAGTGGCCCGGAGACCCTAAAATCAGCAGTTTATATCCTCTCGCGGAAGGTTCGAGGCGTTAGGGGAATGAAAACACCCTCCCACAAACTCTTTATTGGGTAGGATACAGCAACATATTCAAGTTGGGGGAAGATACCTCGGATTGGTCAGAAATTAATAAAATAAATTCGGGATTGGTTAAGTACAAAACAAGGGGAAGGAGAGGGGTATACAGCCAACTTAAACAGTAACAGAAAGAAATTTAACAAGAAACAAACTTTTGAAATAAAAATTTCTCCAAAAAGAACAGTTCTTTCACTCCGCACTAGGGTGCACTATTGTTGATCTTCAGTAGTGTCCTCTAGAAGAGAAAGTTCACACTTCTTACTACAAGCAAAACAAAATACGTCGAAAATGACACAGTTCAAAAACTCTAAAATTTCCAGGTAGTGACATCTTCTGAGAAACTTGAAAATTAATACCGTCAATTAAGTTCAGACTTCCTCCAGCAGAGGAGTTTCAACTGGCGCAACTTTTAAATTAGCGGCGTGGAGGTGTACCGCCCGGTACAATAATAATAATAATAATAATAATAATAATAATAATAATAATTGTACCGGAGGTACACCTACTCCGTACATTTAAACTAAGTGCCTTTTAGAAGGCCATCTGAAGTGTGTATCAGAAGAAGTTTCGAACTTTACCTTTAGATGACTCTACTGTCGATTTATGTGCCCCGTCTGGTGGGAGAATGGACAATTAATTTTTAAAGAAATTTGTAGTTTCTAGGTTTACAAAACTGAAATGTTTGTATAGTGTTTTTGTGTTCTTAGGTTACTAGCACCGCTATCTCTTCCTTCTTCATGAAATGTTTGACATTTATTAAATTACCTAATCAGAATTGAGGGTGTTTACAGGGCTTCCCCTCCGCTCTAAAAGCTGGGACCTTTTGGGCCATTTTGTCCTTTCCATCGCTCCAGTCAAGAGGTTTAGAATGCGTACGTAGTGGAGGCAGTGGGCAAGCCTTGCCTGTCGTCGGAAGGCCCACCAGCTCAAGGTAATGGCAGACACCTTTTAATTATGTTATAGTTTCAGAAAGCTGACTTGAGGGGAAGGTTTTAAAATTCTTTCTTAATGTAAATTTCTAAAGTTAAACATCATATATTAAATGTAAATTCTCGGCAAGTCTTAGGACTTTATCCAAGTCCCTGCGGAGCAATATAAAACTTAAGGAATAAAGAGTGTTCACCCTCTTTTGATTCCTATTCAACTTAGTACTGGGGTGAGTTATGATTATGTAAAACCTTAAAATACATCTTTCCTTTTGGAACTTAATATTTTTCTCCATCTCGTCACCCTCTGTAGTATAGACCTAACCTCTGTAAGTAAGGGCCATCAGCCCAGACAGGATTTTAAGTATTTCACAGAGTATTTCCAAAGGAGTGTAAGTGTTCACCTCCTAGTGTTTTGTTTACGGCCAATTTCTTGAACCTTTTCTTCTTGATCAACAAGGCCATGCGGAATGGGCACTTATTGCCTCTGTTAAAAGTTAACGATTCATAGTCAAGTGTAAATCAGGCTGTCGAGTGGGCAAGACAGTAAATCTATTTTGTAATGATCTAATGTAAAATGGGGATTAGAAAATTGCGCCTTAGAGAGGCTAGATTGTAATAAGTTTTGGAGAGCATTCTCCTAGAACGGAACAATGGTGCTCTTTTGAATAATGTAACTTTGGTGCTACAAGCTCATTCTACTACTTATTGTGTACCTGAACCTTGATCTTTCTTGTTATTTGAGCCGACGAGCTCCCAGTTTTTTGTTGTTGCTTACCAAAGTTTAAAGTCAGAGAAAAAGGAAAGAAATAAATTTCCAGTTTTAGTGTTTTTAAATTATGCTTCGATCTTTTGTCTGTCCGCCCAATCACACCGGCACCTTCTTACACCCCTGCAACCTAACTAAACACGGTAATAATAATAATAATAATAATAATAATAATAATAATAATAATAATATCCGCCTCTGTGTTGTAGTGGTTAGTGTGATTAGCTGCAAGCCCCCGGAGGCCCGGGTTCGATTCCTGGCTCTGTCACGAAATTTGAAAAGTGGTACTCGTGTGGTCAAATTAGAGGGGTTTCGATTTTCACCACAGCCATCCTCGAAGTTGTTTTTCCCGTTGTTCCCCACTTGCGGCTATGGCCATTTCCTTCCCTGTTCCGATCTTCCCATCCTCCCTCACAAAACCCGTATTCGTCATAGCAGGTCAGGGTGCTTGGGTGACGTACTGGTCCACCTTCCCATTTGTATACCCCGACTCACGCTCTAGGACAGTGCCCTCGAAGTGGTATAGATGAGATCCCTCGCCAAGTCCGAGGGAGAAACCAACCTTGGAGGGTAAACGGATTAAGAAATAAATAATGATAATAATTTGGGGTGTGGTTCACGTGGAACGAACAGAACACAGATTATAGAGTATAAAAGGTCAAGAAAATTATTCATGGGCAAAGAAAAAATAGAGCCGTGTGAAATTTGTCCTCAATATAAATGATCGCGATTAAGAAAGTACATTTTGGGGATACGTGCATTTATTGAAAGCAAATATTTATTTATTTATTTATTTATTTATTTATTTATTTATTTATTTATTTATTTATTTATTTGTTTATGTCTTTATTAAGTGGTGAAGTTAGGGCTCTTGGCCCTCTCTTACACTTAACCACATACATATTTTATTTTTACAGTATTAATTTAAAATATCCTTGTAAATGAAATGTCGTATGGCTTTTAGTGCCGGGATATCCCAGGACGGGTTCGGCTCGCCAGGTGCAGGTCTTTCTATTTGACTCCTGTAGGTGACCTGCGCGTCGTGATGAGGATGAAATGATGATGAAGACAACACATACACCCAGCCCCCGTGCCATTATAATTAACCAATTAAGGTTAAAATCCCCGACCCGGCAAGGAATCGAACCCGGGACCCTCTGAACCGAAGGCCAGTACGGTGGCCGTTCAGCCAACGAGTCGGACAAATATCCTTGCAGTCAGTTACAGTTATTGGATAAGTAAGTCAGATACGGAATAACAATAATGCAATGAATTAAGATTACTGTTGATGAACAATTAGAGGGGGAGCCTCCGTGGCTCAGACGGCAGCGCGTCGGCCTGTCACCGCTGGATACCGTGGTTCAAATCCCGGTCACTCCATGTGAGATTTGTGCTGGACAAAGCGGAGGCGGGACAGGTTTTTCTCCGGGTACTCCGGTTTTCCCTGTCATGTTTCATTCCAGCAACACTCTCCATTCTCATTTCATAGCATATATCATTCATTAATAAATCACTTTGGGAGTGGCGACCCCATCGTACTAATAGCCTATATCTGCTTCATTCATTACATCCCTGACCCGGTCAATGACTGGAAAACCGGTTGTAGGTTTTCATTTTCAACAATTAGAGGACAAATAGAGAGTGGATAATAACAAAAAAGATATCAACTTAATACCTAAAGAATATATATCTACTAACTAGCTTAAAGGAAAACTATAGGCCCGAACGACGTTTGGTGCGAGAAATGAAATATCGTATGGCTTTTAGTGCCGGGATATCCCAGAACGGGTTCGGCTCGCCAAGTGCAGGTCTTTCTATTCGACACCCGTAGGCAACCTGCGCGTCGTGATTAAGATGAAATTATGATGAATACAACACATACACCCAGACCCCGTGTCGTAGGAATTAACCAATTAAGGTTAAAATCCCCGACCCGGCCGGGAATCGAACCCGGGACCTTCTGAACCGAAGGCCAGTACGCAGACCGTTCAGCCAACGAGTCGGACGTTTGGTGCGAGAATAACGTACATCCCAAATGGTCTGCAGTACACACTTCCCCTCCATGCCCGCTCAGCTGCTTTCGTTTCTCAACAGCGGAGAGAAAACTGGCTCCGAAGTTGTTTCGTTGTGAGTTGACGCCTGAGTTGACGCTATCTGCTCTAGAATTCATCAACACCCGGCAATCACTTGCTAGGACGACTTCCAATGGCTGATCAGCGAATATTGAGGAGCTAGCTGGTAACCGGTCACTCCTCCCTTGGATTTCTTGTGCGCTGCTGCACAGAGAAACAATATCAGATCATGTGCACACAAGTATTTAAAAGACCATCAGACTATTCACAATTTGGCCATGCCACATTTAAACTCATTGACATTATATGTGTATTCACAAATTTCACCGTTGTTGGCCTTCTATTGGTCCATATTCATTAACCTCATGGAAATACTGTAACCGGACGAGTTGGCCGTGCGCGTACAGGCGCGCGGCTGTGAACTTGCATCCGGGAGATAGTAGGTTCGAATCCCACTATCGGCAGCCCTGAAGATGGTTTTCCGTGGTTTACTATTTTCACACCAGGCAAATGCTGGGCCACGGCCGCTTCCTTTCAACTCCTAGGCCTTTCCTATCCCATCACACCATAAGACCTATCTGTGTCGGTGCGACGTAAAGCCCCTAGCAAAAAAAAAATACTGTAATTACATCAGGTTGCTGATTGGTCCTCCCTGTCGATATTTATTATAACCTTGTTGATTTAAACGACCATCGATAGTACATATTTCGAGAAATGGCCTACGTCTACTTGACGTACTCGCCATGTTTCAAAGACACAGCAGGATTGGTGAATCAGTTCTGTTTTGAATTGGGCTGAATTTGTTCTAGAATGAGGTTGCTGTACTGAAGGATGTAAAAGAAACGGTATATTGTTAATATGCCATAATATAACCCGAAATTTGAATCAGAAGATTGTTTTGTCATCGTAACTGGACTACAAGTTTCAATCTAACAAACAGTTCTTAGCAGACAAAGTAGGGGTCCCCATACTACGAAAAACGTAAAATTAAACAATTTCCTCAATTGTGCCGAAAGTTGAAAAGTTAAAGGGCCCGGTAAGGTTTCAAACTGTGAGTATTGAATTGTTCTATCAAACTGAAAAAATTGGAAAAATCACTTCCGGACTATCTGCAATTCCGAAAAAGCAGCCTAAAATCGCTTGTTTCTTTCTCATTTTCTTTATCCTAGCCAAATTATTTACATTATTCTTTCTGTAATGTGTTCCTTGGTTCAATACCCTCATGATTTTCTGATGTTTTGAAAAGTTCAAACCCAATGTAGTTATAAGGGCGTAAGTGAAACTGCACTGGCTTACATTACTGTTCGTAGTGGTGATATTTTATTTACCTAAAACTAGTAGCTCATATCCCTTGTCTGAAGGGCGAGAACTGTGTTTGTTTTTTGTAACTTCAAGCAATGAAGATCATCGTTATTAATACATTCCACAAAATGTCTTTATTCAGATAATAATAAAGCCATTTTAGACTAACTAAACGATTCTTCAAGTACCTTTGGGAAAAGAAATCAACTACCACCTGGATTCAAGAAGTCAAGAAAGCCCTGGAAAGGAAAACATACGAAAAGAAGAATTATTGGAAAGAAATATTTTTAGGAAGAAAGTCTTACAAATGGAAGGATTCCAAGGGAGGAAGGAAAAGAAAACAGGCACAAAGTGGACTAAAGACAGGAAAAAGAAGCACAGTGAAACAATGAAAGAATACTGGAAGAAAAGGAAATAACTAAGGAGGAAGAACTGAAATTGTAACGTGGTCCTTAGAAGGCCGGAACGCAAGAAGGAGAAGAAGAAGAATAAAGCCATTTTATAAAAGTTTTTGTTTTGCTATTGGCTTTACGTCTCACCGACACAGATAGGTCTTATGGCGACGATGGCACAGGAAATGGCTAGGACTGGGAAGGAAGCGGCCGTGGCTTTAATTAAGGTGTGAAATTGGGAAACCACGGAAACTCATCTTCAGGGCTGCCGACAGTGGGGTTCGAACCCACTATCTCCCGAATACTGGATACTGGCAGCACTTTAAGTGACTGCAGCTATCGATCTCGGTATAAAAGCTTTAAAAGTGAGTTTTAAACATTAAAGCAAGAACAGACTAAGCAATTTTAAATGAATATCGAACATTTTGAGTGTCATGTTTTTTTAAGATTTGTAGAAAATGTTTTAATTGTAATCAGTGAGAAAGGTGTATGGTAATAAGGATATTTTGCTTATGATATTATTGTTGCTGATAAAAAGAATGACACGTTTTGAAAACTGTACGATCGATGATTATTTAAATCAACGACGTTATAATAAATATTAACAATAACTCGGTATACTTATTTTTATTAAAAATACATGTCAAACAAAACAAAAATTCATAGAAAAATTGAAAATGAGATTTTTTTGATTAGTTGTTGATGAAACACTTTCTTGGGATAACCATTTTAAATCCATTTGTGAAACGATTATTCATGCAATACTTATCTGGAGCAGGCTGAAATACAAGGTAACCGATGAACTGCCGAAGTGTATTTATTGAGAACTTATTGAGAACCAAGCCAGTTGCATGATCTATATCTGGGCATGTTGCCGGGATGAACAATTAAAAAAGAATAAATATATTGCATGAAAGAGCATTGAAAATAGTTTTCGACTTACCGATGTTGACTTCAACTGCTCTTTTAAGTAAATACTAGTGGCCTGTCGCAACAAAAGCTGCGAACAAAGACTACAAATAAAACTGATGATACAGGAAGCGTGAGAAAAGTATCGGAAAAGACTTGAATCTACCACATAAAGCTGTCCGTATAATGTTCGGCAGTTTTCAGTAGCACTGCCTTCGTAATGTACAGACCGTACTGTAGAAAGCGCGCCAAGCCCATCAGGTGATCAACTGAGGCGAGCTAAGCGAATGTTACAAATTGTACTTGTGAATGTAATTCATAAGGATTCGGGGCATTCTTTGGTTAAATGTGACGTTTGAGAGGCAGAAATTTATATTTAAGTATATTGCATGTTTGTTCTTTAAATTTATCACATCCAGATTTACGTAAACAGCTGTTATTAAGATAATGAGACCTCATAGTTTAGGTTAGGTATGGTACCTTCACGTGGTGAGTATTATAAATTCAATGGACGTAATACTTCTCGTGGAATTTATTCATTTAATTGTTGTCGTATAACACTTTTTTGTGGAAATATAATGTGTTCCAAATTTAAATACAGTCTGTGAAAGTTCTCAGTTGGCACAATGCTAAGAACTTGTGCGTACCACGACGAAAATACAACTATATAAGAAAATATGCATTAATATTTTCATTTTTTTTCGTACGAGGGCACTTCACCTTTATGAAAAACGAAAATCCCAACCGAGAAAGTACCTGTTACGAAGAATAAAGGAGTATGTTTCACTCATTTTCCAGAGCTGATGATGAGTTCTGCTTTTGACTTTCCTGTTACACAGATTTAGAGCAGGGCGTTTTATTTTGAATACAGGACAAGCATAAAAGTGGACAGTAACCAGTCGAACCTACATATGGTTATTTCTTGGGTTAGTAGTGTTGAGTACGAGCTGCCTTTTCTCCCCAAAATTAATGTGAGTAAAAACAATTCCTCGGCAATTTCCGTGAATGTGGCAAGTAACTAACAGATCTTGCTGGTCAGTGGATTAATATTTGATGAAACATGGGCTATTCCTAAACAAAAAATTATACAAATCTTTGTGTGGAAGAAAGGGTCTCAAGAAAGTCTTCGAAGGATAGTACCAGAAGTGTCACGAAAAAAACAACAACAAGAAAGCTACTGTATTTATGGCCATCTAGAGGTATGGAGGTAAAGTCTATTATTATTATTATTATTATTATTATTATTATTATTATTATTATTATTATTATTATTATTATTATTATTATTATTATTATTATTATTATTATTATTATTATTATTATTATTATTGTACGTTTGTTGTCTCCATATTTGTATTAATGCATAATAATTATTTTTTGGTTACATTGACGAGTAAAATCCTCAAGCTCCGACCACGTGACTCACTCTTCAAATCTGCTTCTCTTAAAATTACATAGACCTGACTTGCGACTTACGATGCGATTACATGTGTTCGTGATCTCACCTGTTATATCCATACAACATTTGTGAATATTTCATAATTACAAGGTACAGACCTAGCATGTCCTTTCATTACACGGGTCGGGCGGAGGAAACAGTTCGCCTCTATGCGTGACGTCATCGGAGCTACAGTACGGTCTGTACATCAGGAAGGCTGTGTCAGTAGGCAGTAAATCTGAAATGAACCTATGAATCATCCCTCGAATCTTAAAACAGTAAGGACCTAATCCTGGAATGTGGCTACGGTTAGCAGAAAATGATGCAAAAGGCATTGTATTTTTAATCTGCCTCATAGAGTTCATGAAAACATTATCGTGTAGGATCACACCTTTAACTAGGCCTACGTCGTTTACTTGAAGTTGTGGAAAATAAACCAAACCATTTTGGCAACAATAATTATTAAAATGTCCATTTATTATTTCCGCAGGGGAATGTCGTGCTCGGCAGTGCATAGAGAACCGGGCGAGTTGGCCGTGCGGTTAGGGGCTCGCAGTTGTGAGCTTGCATCCGGGAGACAGTGGGTTCGAACCCTACTGTCTGAATCCCTGAAGATGAAGATGGTTTCCCATTTTCACACCAGGCACATGCTGGGGCTGTACCTTAATTAAGGCTACGGCCGCTTCCTCCCCACTCCTAGTCCTTTCCTATTCTATCGTCACCGTAAGATTTATCTGTGCCGGTGCGGCGTAAAGTAAATTATAAATAAATAAAAAGTGCATACAGATTTCGTTTAATAACCCTAGACTGAATAATGCAATGTAAGCTCCATAATCTCCGTAATAAAGAACTTTCTGAAATATACATATCGTGAGATGGATTTCTCTCCTTTTCTCACATATTAGAACCTTCGTGGAGCAACAACTAACATCCTGGCATTCTGGTGATAACTTGATTTCACAGAGCAATCTATCGGAATAACACAGATAACTTTTACACATACCTCTATCGGGCTGGCATAGAAAGATCAGCGGAGACAATTTTCAAACACCTAAGCCTCGCATTATTCGAATAGATGACTATTTTACGCAAGTAAAGGACTTAATGAAATAAATAATATTTTTCTTGTAATTCCAATATGGAGACCTTCTTTTGATGTACAACACATAGGCGCTAGTATTGTAGATTTCTCACAATATTGTGTTACACGTTCAAATACACTGACTGACAGAGCAAATGCAACACCAAGAAGGAGTGGTCAGAACTATATGCCAATTGCAGGGTAGACTGACGTCACTGAGGTATGCTCATGATGTGAAATGCGCCGCTGTGCTGCGCACGTAGCGAACGATAAATGGGACACGGCGTTGGCGAATGGCCCACTTCGTACCGTGATTTCTCAGCCGACAGTCATTGTAGAACGTGTTGTCGTGTGCCACAGGACACGTGTATAGCTAAGAATGCCAGGCCGCCGTCAACGGAGGCATTTCCAGCAGACAGACGACTTTACGAGGGGTATGGTGATCGGGCTGAGAAGGGCAGGTTGGTCGCTTCGTCAAATCGCAGCCGATACCCATAGGGATGTGTCCACGGTGCAGCGCCTGTGGCGAAGATAGTTGGCGCAGGGACATGTGGCACGAGCGAGGGGTCCAGGCGCAGCC
This sequence comes from Anabrus simplex, assembly GCF_040414725.1. Taxonomy (NCBI): domain Eukaryota; kingdom Metazoa; phylum Arthropoda; class Insecta; order Orthoptera; family Tettigoniidae; genus Anabrus; species Anabrus simplex. The sequence continues at coordinate 692,338,864 of NC_090265.1, forward strand.
CGAGTGACGTCAGCACGCGAGGATCGGCGCATCCGCCGCCAAACGGTGGCAGCCCCGCACGCCACGTCAACCGCCATTCTTCAGCATGTGCAAGACACCCTGGCTGTTCCAATATCGACCAGAACAATTTCCCGTCGATTGGTTGAAGGAGGCCTGCACTCCCGGCGTCCGCTCAGAAGACTACCATTGACTCCACAGCACAGACGTGCACGCCTGGCATGGTGCCGGGCTAGAGCGACGTGGATGAGGGAATGGCGGAACGTCGTGTTCTCCGATGAGTCACGCTTCTGTTCTGTCAGTGATAGTCACCGCAGACGAGTGTGGCGTCGGCGTGGAGAAAGGTCAAATCCGGCAGTAACTGTGGAGCGCCCTACCGCTAGACAACGCGGCATCATGGTTTGGGGCGCTATTGCGTATGATTCCACGTCACCTCTAGTGCGTATTCAAGGCACGTTAAATGCCCACCGCTACGTGCAGCATGTGCTGCGGCCGGTGGCACTCCCGTACCTTCAGGGGCTGCCCAATGCTCTGTTTCAGCAGGATAATGCCCGCCCACACACTGCTCGCATCTCCCAACAGGCTCTACGAGGTGTACAGATGCTTCCGTGGACAGCGTACTCTGCGGCTCTCACCAATCGAACACGTGTGGGATCTCATTGGACGCCGTTTGCAAACTCTGCCCCAGCCTCGTACGGACGACCAACTGTGGCAAATGGTTGACAGAGAATGGAGAACCATCCCTCAGGACACCATCCGCACTCTTATTGACTCTGTACCTCGACGTGTTTCTGCGTGCATCGCCGCTCGCGGTGGTCCTACATCCTACTGAGTCGATGCCGTGCGCATTGTGTAACCTGCATATCGGTTTGAAATAAACATCAATTATTCGTCCGTGCCGTCTCTGTTTTTCCCCAACTTTCATCCCTTTCGAACCACTCCTTCTTGGTGTTGCATTTGCTCTGTCAGTCAGTGTATATATAATTACTAGCTGATGTACCCGTGCTTCGCTACGGGATTCTCAGAAAGACTGACTTTGTGGTTTTCTTAACTGAAATCAACATAGGTCATTAGAAAAACGTAAGTATCAATGTAGCGATTAAAAGCAATGCTATCATATAAAATATTCGATCAAATGGAAAGCCGCACGTTTTATCACTTTTAACGAACAGTGCTGCGGTTAGATTGCGGTGCCAATCTAATAGTCCAAAGTTCCAGAGCTGGTATGACCAGGCCGCAGATTGTCATGAACACTCATCTGCCATTATTCCGCTAAATATGCACACTGTTCATTCCAATCAGTGCCTCAGAGTAGGGATTGAATAGTCCAAATTCTATGATGATCCAGTGTGTTACGTACCAGTAGTATCAGAAAATTTATAAACCAGGGGAATGGCATGCTAAAGAAGAAAGCTATCTAACTCCCCAGCTACTTCCCATCAATATTCAGGCAGGCTGTTACACTCTGTACGACTGGGCAAGTTGACCGTGTGGTTAGCGGTGCGCAGCTCTGAGCTTGCATCCGAGAGATAGTGGATTTGAACCCCATTGTCGGCAGCGCTGAAGATGGTATTCCGTGGTTTCCTACTTTCACACCAATCAAATGCTGGGCCTGTACCTTAGTTAAGGCCTAAGGCACTCCTAGCCCTTTCCTATCCCATCGTCGCCATAAAAGCTATCTATGCCGGTGCGACGTAAATCAAATAAAAATACTATTTACGCAGCAGTAGTCCTATCTACCGGAGATGAGGGGCAACAGAAGACAAAGCACATCACGACAAACAATGGTCCATGTAATGTTATTGTTGATCAATGTTAGGAACATTCTATATTGTAGGCCTTCACATTTAGTTTTCTTTCGACTCTGTGATTTGTAAAATATTTTATACCGTAAAATGTAGTTTCTTATTCTCCGACTTACATAGCAATTTCCATTAAATACTGTTACCCATTTTCTCGTTACTCGGCGCTGATATGGACTTAGTAACAAAAATCCAAATTCATGAACATGTTTGAGATCAAAGCCAGTACGGTAACAATGTATAAGGCATGAATAATAGGAAATTTAATACTATATAACCTTAGTTATGTAGCAATCATCGATTACACCTCTATTAAGAAATATTTGAGAATTACATTTTAGGCCTTCCCCTAAACTACCATTTCACTCAGCGTGAATAAAATAATTTACAGCCTAGACTATAGCGAGTTATTTCCTGACTTTGCATACCGATTTTCATCAAGATACGACTACTAATAACAACAATATTTGAGAATTAAATTTTAGGCTTTCCCCTAAACTACCATTTTTCTCAGCGCGAATACAATTATTGATAGCCTAGATTGTAGCAACTTATTCCCAAACTTTGCATACCCATTTTCTTTAAAATACGACCACTAATAACATAAATAGTTGAGAATTCAATTATAGGCCTTCCCCTAAACTACCATTTCACTCAGCGTGAGTAAAATGATTTATAGCCTAGATTGTAGAGGCTCATCCCCCGACTTCACATACCGATTTTCATTAGACCACTAATAACATAAATAGTTGAGAATTCAATTTTAGGCCTTCCCCTAAACTACCATTTCACTCAGCGTGAGTAAAATGATCTATAGCCTAGATTGTAGAGGCTCATCCCCCGACTTCACATAATGATTTTCATTAAATTCTCTTCAACCGTTTTCTCGTGATGCGTGTACATACATACATACATACAGACAGACAGACAGACAGACAGACAGACAGACAGACAGACAGACAGACAGACAGACACACAGACAGACAGACAGACAGACAGACAGACAGACAGACAGACAGTCAGACAGAAATTACGGAAAAGTAAAAAGTGCATTTTCTTGCTACTATGGACATGACCGATACAGAAATACCATTATTTTCAAATTCTGAGCAATGTACAGACAAAACATCCTATCACTCACTACTCTTAGTGAAAAAAAGTCTGAGCTAAAATGGTGTATAAGCTGAATCATAACGATCTCTCAGTTACTAAAAGTCATCGTGGACCGGCCATCACCTTCGACTATCACCAGACCATATCTTCATCACTCATTTCTTCTAGAAGCTTCGAGACCTGTCCATACCCTTCCGGGCCTACCCTTCGACGTTTCATCCCTGGAATCTTCTGGATTACAAATCCTTCTCTCTTCACCTAATACGATCAACTCACCGCAAAGTGATCAGGCTCGCCTGCTCGCCCAACTTAAGCAGGAAGAGATAGGCGACCAGAGCACTAAACGTCATCGCCGTCGCGAGGACGAGTGGATGCAAGAAGGTCTGTGCCGTCGTACCACCTTCTGATGGCGCGTCTTTCGGATCTGTCTACACCGACAGCACCGACACTGAGCGAGCAGGCACGCCGTCCTCAGTCGTTGGGATCAACCCTCTACCGGACTTGTCGAATGTTCCAAATCCAGCTCCGTCTCATCCACCATCCCCAGCACTCTACATGCCAGGAAATCTACGCAGCTACTCTGATGCAGAGAAGAATCCCGCCCTTCCGAATCACGTCCGCCAACGAAGTTCCCTCACCCCTACCACCACCCCTCCTCCCCAGTTCCACGTCATTAAACTTACGCACGTTGATCCTCATCTCGCCAACATTTGCACCATCTACCAACTTATTTCCCGCTTTACCCCTAACCTTGCTCAATACAACTTGGAAATCCAGCATACACGTGAAGATTTTAACCTTAATACTTCTATCTCTTTCTACAACCATTTCACCGGGGCCATTGGTATCCACCAACTGGGCAAGTACGCAAAGGCTACCAACCTCACGCAACAGCGACCAGCGCCTCGTCAACCCGCTCCATCACGACCTACCCCCATACTATCTGTGGTGGCATATGGGGTCGAACGTGATCACTCCGACGAGGAAGTAGCAGCCCAACTACAACTCGGGGGCCACATCATCTACAGAGTCATGCGGATCAAGAGCGAGCGGGGTCCGACGTCCTTGGTGCGGATCATCTCTCGGGATGTGAACATCCTGGACAACCTACTGCGGGACGGCGCCTTGATTTATGCCCGCCGTCGTCGTGTCGAGGCATCTCGATCTACCCCAACTCGTCGTGTCCGCTGTGAGCGCTGCCTGCGTTTTGACCAACTTCCAGGCACGCCCTGCGTGCACCCTGAGGTATGTGCCATTTGTGCTCAGGAGCATCCAACTTTCTCTTGTACCAATCTCCCAAATGCGTCAACTGTAACGAGTCACGCCCCTCTTTTAGCTATAAATGTAAAGTGAAACCACTGCCCGTTCCTAATCACCCTGAAACTGCTGTTCCTGTAATCTCACACTCCACTCTCACATCTCCACTCGCCCTTCCTCCAGTACGGAGAACATCATCCGCTTTATGATGATGGTCCTCCAGAACGTCCTTCCCTTTCGTCGCCAACAGATCCTAAAGCAAATCCAACTTGCGGCACGGTTGGTATTAAATGCTCATGTGGATGTGGCATCTCAACACCATCTCCATTATTCGTTAGCAGTCCACCATTAAACTTTACTATTTAAATATTCGATCTGTTCATGCCAACCGTGCCCTCCTGAAAACTTCCCTCTCATTGTATGCCCAGGATTTTTCGTTCTAAATGAGACCTTCCTGACGCGCCGCCAACAGCCTAACTTTCCTAATTATACTTTATTTCGTGCTGATAGGCTGTATAAAACTCGTGGTGGCGTTGCGATCGGCGTCAGGAGGGATGTTCTTATATTATAAATTTTCACTCCTACCCAGTCCTTTGCCATAGTAACTCTTAACCTTCCCGCTCGTGACCTTCTCCCACGGCTTTTATCAAACTTATTGATAATACTTTTCGTGAGTATATTTTAGCTTCCGACCTTAATATTACTTCTTAATCACAGCATGATCTCTTCCTTTCTAATGCTGTCTGTCATAATATCCGGGGCATCTTTCAAGGGATACTTGCGCGCAGAATTTCCCAGTACCTTACCTCCTTAATCTCCTCCCATCCTCTCAAGCCGTCTTTATGTCTCATTTCTCTACCCATGACCATCTCTTCCATATCACATCATCCGTTAACACATCCCTTCGCCCCCGCAAATCCGCTGCCTTGGTATGCCTGGATGTCAATCGAGCCTTTGACTCTGTTTGGCATCCGGGTCTACTTTCCAAACTTCGTCTACTCCCCCTTCCTCCCACGCTTATCCGTTTTATTTATAACTTCCTTCACTCCCGTACTGCTTTCATCCTTATTCATCATACCCCGTCATACTCCTTTCCTATAACTTCTGGTGTTGTACAAGGTAGCCCGTTGTCTCCTATATTGTATCTCCTATTCACCCATGATATTTCACATCCTGATCCTCCCCTTCGTCTATATGTAACACAAATGTCTCCCTTACTACCAACCTCCAACAATACCTTGACGTCCTTGAATCCTGGTTCAGTTTCTGGCATGTTTACGTAAATCCTGTTAAAACTCAATTCATAGTTTTCCGTAAAAAATCCCCGTCTTTGCCGTCCACGTCATCGCGTCCCACTTACGTTAGCTTATATAACACCCCCTTATTGGAAACGAACACATTAACATACCTCGGTATCCTATACCAGAACAATCTCCGTTGGAACCATATAAGAGAGCCTACTCCCGTTTCAGACCCCTTCGTATGCTTATTGAGCGTGCCTGGGTCTCAAACCTACCCACATCCTTAATATTTACAAATCCTTCATTCGTCTTATCGTTACATACGCCTCACTTACTTGGATAACAGCTGACTTACGACAGTACATGCAACTACTCAAACTTGACCGATATGCTTCACGTATCTCCCATCGCCTTCCACTCGATACTCCCTCTGCAAATTTCATCCCACTTTACTCCTTTCCAACTATTCTTGAACATATCCATTCTCACCGTTTGAAATACCTAAGCACAAGAAAACCCAGCAACAATCCCCTTATCATTGAATCACTAACCATCTCCCCTCTAGCCACGATCATTTTGAATAATGCCCGTACCCCTGACACTTCTCATTTCTTCCCCCCTCCCATTACTTAGCTTCAATACCTTGCCACCACTGTTACTTTATATTTATACAAGTTAACTTTTCTATCAATTAGACTTTGCTCCTGGGTACAGTGATGCACACCACAATTGTAGTACTGCGTGATTTTTTGTGTTTCTATTCTTATTCTTATTGTTATTGTTATTATTATTAGTATTCTTATATTTATTTTTTTGTTCTGTTAGTTATTCACCTCCCTATTATTGTATTCTCTCTTTTATGCATTTACTAAATTTTCTTACTGAAATTGCTCCACATGAATGAAATTACTTTTATCACTGTTCTTATTAATATTCTTATCGTTATTACTATTTTTGTACTTATTATTATCATTCTTATTCTTATTGTCATCACTATATTATTCTTATTATTATTCCTAAGTATTTTATATTTATTATTTAGTTTTTAGTTATTTTTTATTTCTAGCTTTAGGACATCTCAATACTGTATGCCCCTCCTTGTAATTTTATACATTTCCCCGTCGTGGAAAGTGACACGGATATTTTCTTTATTACTATATATCTATTTGTGCTGTGTGTTTTCGTGACTATTTCCGTTTATATTTATGTGCTTCAAGATGTGTGACGCAAGCTTAGCTTTCTTTTTGCGGCGCAAGATATTTTATGTTTTTTCTACTGTGTCACAATGTAATATTTAGTTCATTTTATTTCATTTTGTTCGGCCTATCTAATATGTATTATCTTTTATCGGAACTTTCTGACTCTTCCATCTACTCAGATCATTGACCTCAACGCTTGTTATAATGCTATTTACGGACTACAACTGATATCCTTGGCCACAGCAAGTTCAAGGCCAACCACTTTCTATGTTTATGTTCTTGTACTCATCCTCTGTTTACAAACATTGTACTCTGTAAACTTTGTATCTTGTTTTCTGATCAATAAACGGGGTGTTTGGGGGGGGGGGGGTCTATGACTTGGGCGGGGTGCTCTGCGGGGTGCCCTGTTGCCGCAGTTATTCCTCTGCGCAAATCAGGTATTCTAACATATCATTCCTTTATGTATGTTCAAAACATACACATATTGAAAGTTTATTTCACCCTCACAACTTCTCCTCCTCCTCCTTTGGCCCAAGAGCTACATTGTATAGCTGACGGCCCACCCACCCGTCCTCGAGGTGTGGGAATGAAATAACTCGTGTTATTGATTGATTAAAGCATAAGTGGGTACACTCCAATACTTCCTGTAAGGCTAATCCAGATATCCAAATATATTGCACTATTGTTCTAATATGAAGAGAAGCTTTCTCACAGCTAGCACATGGAGGGTCCGTTTACTACCTGCCTGGCTGGACAGAAGGGGTAGGGGTGGACACACTGTGGTCGCCATGGAGACGAGCCTAATGTCCACTTGGAGTTGTCAGAACTTCCATTTCTCATCCCCATCGTTACAGTAGCCCCTCCCTCCTGCGCTAGCTGTCAGAACGCTTTTTTAAATATTAGGACTATAGTTTGCCACTGCTGCCTGAAGAGTAACTGAAAACCTAAAAGCATTGACCTTTTAATATTTAATTTTTAAGGTGCAGTATCTGAGAATTTCTTGTTGCATGATGCTCAGAAATCTCTTCTATCACATGTTAGACGAGCGTACATTATTTTAGTTACATTCTGTATATTAAATGTTCCTGATTATGAGGGAAAACGCATTTAATACTGAGTAATTATGAGGGTTTAACTATAGTTTTCTTTTAGATGTTCAACTACAAATGTATAGATGTTTTATTTCCTACAAGCGATGCTATTCTCCTAAACAAGAAGGAAAAATACTAGACAGATGTGTAAGGAAGTTGTTGAAGACTGTGTTTATGAATCATCAGTTCAAAGGACTTCTTTGTAATAATAATTCCAAGAAATTCGAGTAAAATTTCAAGAGCTATTCACTTGACATGTGATCTTCAGGCAATGGTAGAATTTACAGCGAAATATTCATCATAAGAGTTCAAACCAGAACCAGAAGACGGAAACTGCAGAATGTTGTTCCACGAAGACAGCATGATACCTCATATGTGCCCTTAGTCACTCAGTGCTGCGTTGCTGTGCAACTCCCCGTAAAGTAACTGGGTGTTGCAACATCCCACTGTAAGTATCTGAAGAATTATTTCGAGGTGATGTCAAAGATAATCACTTTTCCATTGTCTTTAACGGCGGTCCAGCTACGCCGATAGCTACAGTAGAACCCTGTTATTTAAACCCGACTCCGAGTTATTCCAGAATATAATAATAATAATAATAATAATAATAATAATAATAATAATAATAATAATAATAATAATAATAATATATTATTTATCTTACTGTTTAATTTACTTCTTTAAAAAAGTGATTAGAATATGGCAAAATGAAACTAAAGGTATAAATATTGGTAGATGTCTCCAAAACAAAATTCACCTTAATTGCTTGGCATTTGTTGATGACATTTTCTATCCCATCCAACAACAGAAAGGAAGCAATACAGCCTGTCGAAAAATTCCATGAAATAGCAGCCAGAAGAGGCCTCCACATTTCTTATGAAAAGATAAATTATATGGAAGGGACTACATGAGGTTTCAACAGTCAACCGTTGATCAGATGATCACTAAATATCGAAATATCGTTCAAGAAGACAAATTTAGGTATCTAGGTGAAATTATTGAACCAGCAGGGTTAAATCAGCAATATAACAAAGAAAGAATTGCAAGACTTCAAAGAGCATACAAAATTACTTGGAAAAGATACCATAGAATAACTACATGAAAAAGGCAAAATTAGGACATTACAACACAGCAGTTAAAATGAAAGCACTTTATGCATCTGAAACTATTATAATTGGTGGAAAATCTAGAATAAAGATGATCGAAAAGCAAGGAAAGAAAATCCTCAGAAAATTCTTAGGACGAAAATGCGAAAATGGAATTTGGATGAAAAAGAAATCACATGAAATGTATCAAGTTACAGAAAAAATCACAGATACCATCAGGAAACAGTGATTACAATGTATAGTCACATATATAGAATGGATAATAACAGGCTCGCAAAGAAAGTTTTAAACTTAGCCTTATCAATGTAAAATTACAATAATTGGCTAAAAGAAATCGTGATGATGACGATGATGCTTATTGTTTAAAGGGGCCTAACATCTAAGGTCATCATCCCCTCTAAAAGAAATCACTGAAGACCTGACTGAGAAGAAACCAGTCAAGATAGAATAAAATTCAGAACCTTGATTCACAAAACACAATTTTTCTGTAAAGGCTAAACACAGGATGAACTGAACAACGTAAAACTGAACTCAGCGAGAGGATAAAGAGATATTAGGAAGAGAAGAAGAAGAAATACAAACTGTTAATAAGTTCAAACGCGCTCCTTAGTTGGGTATAACGAATCAAAATAATAATAATAATAATAATAATAATAATAATAATAATAATAATAATAATAATAATAATAATAATAATAATGTTTAAATACCTTTGTGAATGGATCCAGTCAAACGGACTAGATAGAGAGACCTTGGCGGCCAGAGCAAGAAAAATGGAGGTAGCTTTCCAAACTATATGATTGGCTAAAACTACAAAAACGGGATCTACATAAGAAAATCCAGACAAGAAATCTACTCTAGGACAGAGAAGATCACGGGCACAATGCGCAAACGCAGGGCTTGCTTCTACAGTCACTCCCGACGGATGGACAACAAACTCTCGATGGACAAAACGTATTTTTAACAATTTCGACTCAAAACCAAAAACAAAATTTCCCCGGTACGTTAACGTCGAGAAAAAGCTTGAAGAAATGGGCCTACGACCAGACAGCGCGCACAAACGAGAACATTTCTGCTCAAGCACGGTGGCTTTTGGGGCTTTTCGAGAAGAGAAGTCGAAAACGGGTGCAAAGTGGTCCGATGAACGCCATGGTCGACACAGCGAACTAATGAAAACCCACTGGATCAATCGAAAACTGAGTAAACGCTAGAATGTATAGTATAACTCATCGTGGCCCCTAGTTGGCCGATTAGCGAATAATAAATAAATAAATAAATAAATAAATAAATAAATAAATAAATAAATAAATAAATAAATAAATAAATAAATAAATAAATAAATAAATAATATTGGCTTCACGTCCCACTAACTAGTTTTACGGTTTTCGGAGACGCCAAGGAGCCCAAATTTAATCCCTCAGGAGTTCATTAACGTGTCGGTAAATCTACCGACACGAGGTTGACGTATTTCAGCACCATCAAATACCATCGGACTGAGTCAAGATCGAACCTGCCAAGTTGGGGTCAGAAGGCCAGCGCCTCAATCGTCTGAGCCACTCTAGTTGCTTTACGTCCCACCGACACAGATAGATCTTATGGCGAGGATGGGATAGGAAAGGGCTAGGAGTTGGAAGGAAGCGGCCGTGCCCTTAATTAAGGTACAGCCCCATCATTCGCCTGGTGTGAAAATGGGAAACTACGGAAAACATCTTCAGGGCTGCCGATAGTGGGATTCGAACCCACTATCTTCCGGATGCAAGCTCACAGTCGGGCGCCTCTAACCACATTTCCAACTCGCCCGGTTCTGAGACACTCAGCCCAGCTCACATGCATTCTTATTATCGTAGTGATGCTTTTCATTTTTGCGGACCGAGCTCCATAGCTGCAGTCGCTTAAGTGCGGCCAGTATCCAGTATTCGGGAGATAGTAGGTTCGAACCCCACTGTCGGCAGCCCTGAAAATGGTTTTCCGTGGTTTCCCATTTTCACACCAGGCAAATGCTGGGGCTGTACCTTCATTATGGCCACGGCCGCTTCCTTCCCACTCCTAGCCCTTCCCTGTCCCATCGTCGCCATGGGACCTATCTGTGTCGGTGCGACGTAAAGCAACTAGCATTTTTGCGGCTAAACAATCACGCGATTATAAATCGCAAGTGCGCGCGTAGCGTTATTGTGATAGAAGATAGTGTCGTGTGTATTGCATGAAGGGATGCAGGAGACAGAGGAAAGACGCAGTCTCAAAGTCAAGGGACTTCAATCCGGCCGGGAATCGAACTCAGCGCCCCGAGTAAAGAAAGGCAGGGCGCTGACCGCTGAGCTATAGAGCCGGGCAGGACTAGGTTGCTTTGCTGGATTGATAAGGGCTGTCCAAGGTACACTGCTTCGTTGTGGAAGATGCCTACGGGAGTGTGTTGCACCATCGCCTTTCATTACCATTGATATTTTGTATGAGCTCTGATATTCCTTTCGGCCCTATGGTTCAGTGGTAGCATGTCTGTCTTTTACCCGGAGGTCCCGTATACGATTTCCGGCTGAGTCAGGGTTATTTACCCGCATCACGTATGATTACAATTGAAGAGCTATCTGATTGTGAGTTAGCGGCCCCGGTCTAGAAAGCCAAGAATAATGACTGAGGGGAATCGTCATGCTAACCACACGACACCTCGTAATCTGCAGGTCTTCGGGCTGAGCAGTAGTCGCTTAGTAGGCCAAGGCCCTCCGGGGCTGTTTGGGCATGGGGTTTGATTTGTTTTCTCCTACTTGTTTTTAACATCGCACTGTCACATCGAGGTTTCGAGCGACGGAGGGATGGGAAAGGGCTAGGAATGGGAAGGTAGCTAAGGTAACTAAGGTACAGCCCTCTTTGAAAACGGTAAACCGCGGAAAACTATCTTCAGACCTGCCCATGGTGGGATTGAACCCATTATCTTCCGAATGCGAGCTGACAGCTTTAGAGGGCCCAACCTCATGGCCAATTCGCTCGGTGAATTGTTTTGTCTGATGTCCTTACTCAATGAAGTGTCCCTCTTTTATCTTACGGCTGATGATCTAGATGCTGACTCACGTGGAAGCATCATTATCGCATAAATTGTTCTGCCTCGGCGAGTTGAACGTCCTGCTGAATGCGCTATACAATCACCTTCCTTTCCCCGTGACCTTCAGTCAGCTGTTCTGGCACGCTATAGTGGTTAGCCTTCAGCTTTCCATTACTGTTGCTAATTAGCATACAGCACGAGCGATATCCACGGCGGCAGGTTTAGCACAACTCCCAGTTAACGGGAGTCCACTTGTTAGATAATGTTGTCGTAACAGCTGACTGAGGATGGAGGACCTCATCGTACAAGGATTACTATTGACCTGTTCCACTGCCTTCGTAATGTTCAGACCGTACTGTAGCGAGCGCGGGAAAGCAACCAGTTGATCGCTAGGGTAGAACGTTAGCACGTGGATTAGATGATTTAGTTGTGAATTGTTTGCTGTTCTATTGAAATGTTCAACGTTAACCACATATTAATTCATAACTATAAGAGAAAGAGTCGTTATCGACTGCACTTTTAACTGACAAGTGCTGCATTACTGAATCAGAGAAGAACACGTATATAAGCGTGTATACAGCCTATGTGAGTAAGCCTATAGGTTCAGTTTTCTTTTTGTTGTTTAATTGTGCAGTGTCTTATTCATAGTATACAATTAATTGTTCGTCTCTGTAGTGTAGTAGTTGAAAAGAGGCACGAGTGCTGAAACGGGATCCACTCAGCCTCGGAAGGTCAACTGAGTAGAGTGGGGGTTCGATTCCCGCTTCATCCATCCTCGAAGTGGTTTTCCCTGGTTTCCCACTTCTCCTCCAAGCAAATGCCAGGATGGTACATAACCAAAGGCCACGGCCACTTCTTTTCCCCCTTCCTTGTCCATACCTTATATCTTTCCTACATAACAGCATAACAGGTGAGACCGACTGTGCACGGTACTGGTCCTCCTCTGCAGTTGTATCACCTGACCCAAAGTCTCACGCCCCAGGACAATGCCCTTGAGACGGTAGAGATGGGATCACTCGCTGAGTCTGGGGGAAAAACACACCCTGGAGGATAAACGGATTAAGAAAGGAAGAAATGGCAAATAATAGCCTAATAATAATAATAATAATAATAATAATAATAATAATAATAATAATAATAATAATAATAATAATAATGTTATTGGCTTTACGTCCCACTAACCACTTTTAACGTTTTCGGAGACGGCGAGGTGCCGGAATTTAGTCCCACAGCAGTTAATTTACGTGCAAGAAAATCTACCAACACGAGGCTGACGTAGGCCCTATTTGAGTACCGTACCTTCAAATACCATCGGACTTAACAAGGATGGAACCTGCCAAGTTGGGATCAGAAGGCCAGCGCCTCAACCGTCTGAGCCACTCAGCCCGACGAAATGGCAAATTATTTGAAAGGATAAGCATGATGGGAAACTGTCATTTCGAAAGTGCCACCGTATTATGCGTATATAGTCCAACCTAGTGATGATGGCCACTTAATGTCTGAATGCTATTTTTTTTTAAGTCGCACCCACACAGATCTTATGGCGACGAAGGGATAGGAAAGGCCTAGGAATGGGAAGGAAGTGGTGTGGAGATGGGAAACCACGGAAAACCATCTACAAGGTTGCCGAGAGTGCGGTTCGAACCCACCGTATCTCGGATGCAAGCTAACACTTGTGCGCCCCTAACCGCGTGGCTAACTCGCCCGGTATCTGTATGCTTAAAACAATAAAAACGTGAAGTAATAGCCTCCTTGTTCTTTGCAGACTGTATATTATTCCAACCTCATGAAAAAAAAGGAGTCCGTAATTTCCTGAACACTGGCGTTCAGTAGAGTAATTGTAATAGGGTCTGCCCGGCCGAGGCGGTAAAGGCGTGCTCGGTTCACCCGGAAGGACGTGGGTTCGATTCCCCGTAAGGAAGTCGAAAAATTTAAGAAACGAGTTTTTCACTTCCGGAGACACACATGGCCCTGAGGTTCACTCAGCCTACAGCCAAAATGAGAACCAGGTAAATTCCTGGGGGAAAAGGCGACCGGACGTAGGGCTAACCACTCTACCCCCATCAAGTGCCAAGGTTGCGGATAGTGGAAGCCTTTACCTTCCACCCCTCCAGGGGCCTTCATGGCCTGTACGGAGATGAATTTGCTTTTATATTAATTGCAATTTTACTATTTACTTGTTGTAAAAGTAATTTGTAATCGTAATTGAGTAAAATACACTGAGTTGCCAAACGTCACGAGAAGGGGTGTCCTATTAGAAAATGTGTCCGACTCGTTGGTTGAATTGTCAGCGTACTGACCTTCGATTCAGAGGGTCCCAGGTTCGATTCCCGGCTGGGTCGGGGATTTTAACCTTCATTGGTTAAATCCAGTGGCCCGGGGACTGGGTGTTTGTGCTGTCCCGAACATTCCTGCAACTCACACACCACACATAACACTATCCTCCACCACAATAACACGCAGTTTCCTACACATGGCAGATTGCGCCCACCCTCATCGGAGGGTCTGCCTTACAAGGGCTGCACTCGGCTAGAAATAGCCACACGAAAAAGAAAATAGAAAATAGAAAATGCCGTGTATGACCTTCTGAACGGAGATTACACGTGAATTCAGGTTTCTGAGGTGAGCAGTGTCGAGGGTGGATCTTCAATATCGCAGAGAGAATGTTCCCACCCGCGTAAACCGCCGCACAGGAAGACCACAGGTGTTTAACGAACGGACATCACGTCGCCTGCGCAGAACCATAGTGGACGCTCGACTGCGAGTCAGGTCACTGCCTAGTTGAATGTTGGGAGTCAGGAACCCATTTCTACCTGGACTGTAAGGAGGCAACTGTACTGCATAGGCTTCACCAGCGGACGATCAACTCGTGTCCCTTTGCTGACACCTCGACACGGAGCTCAACGAAGTGCATGGGCCCGCGAACATCGACAAGGGACCATGGAGCTGTGGCGGCGTGTGGTATGGTCCGATGAATCCAGTTGTATCGAGCTGACGGACACATGAGAGTGTGGCGTATGCCCCATGAAGCTATGGCCACTCCGTGTATTTCTCAGGTAACTTTAATTTTTTTTTGTTAGTTGTTTTACGTCGCACCAACACAGATAGGTCTTATGGCGACGATGAGACAGGAAAGAGCTAGGACTGGGAAGGAAGTGGCCGTGGCCTTAATTAAGGTACAGCCCCAGCATTTGCCTGGTGTGAAAATGGGAAACCGACGTAAAGCCCCTAGCAAAAAAAAAAATGGGAAACCACGGAAAACCATTTTCAGGGCTGCCGACAGTGGGGTTCGAACCTACTATCTCCCGAATACTGGATACTGGCCGCACTTAAGCGACTGCAGCTATCGAGCTCGGTTCACTTTAATAAAGCTGAATTATATTTTTCTTATACTCTTCCCACCACTGGTGATATTGGATATTAGACGTATACTGCTGTTCAAACGAGCGTCGCGTTGCGGGAGCAATGCGTCGAATGCCATCATTTCCCTTTAGACTGGTCACGCCTCCCAGCCACACACTGATATGTAATCCATTTGAACAATTTTCGTTGTGTTCATTTTCCTTATTGTACAGTACTGTAGGAATGTTTATTTTCACAAAGTATCGATATTTAGGCACTCCTACAGTATTACACAATTAAGGGCGACGATATAACAGGTAAAGGCTAAGAGAGAAGGAAGCGACCGTACAGTACCAGCATTCCCTGGTGTGAAAATGGAAAACCACGGAAAAATCTTCAGGGTTGCCGATAGTTGAGTTTCGAACCCACTATCTGCCGAATGCAAGCTCTAATCTTCGCGCCCTTAACCAGACAGCCAACTGACTCGGTGCTTAAATAATAAAAATAATAAGATTTGTACCGGAGGTACACTTTCTCCGTGGATTTCAACTGAGCGACTTTTAGAATGTCAACTGTGTTATCAATATGAAACTATGTAACGGAAGAAGTTTGGACCTTTAATCTTCAGATGTCACTACTCTCGTTTTATGTGCCCCTCAGGTGGGAGGACAGACAATTAATTTTCAAGGGAAAATTCTATTCCATATGTTTGTTAACCTGAAGTGTTTGTAGATTGTTCTTTTCGTGCTGAAGTTGTCAGCACTACTACGGCTTCCTTCTTCCTTATGATACGGACCAATCAGACATTTTTGTAAATATTGTTGTAACCGGTTAAAATGGGGGTGTGTACAGACATTCTGCCTAGAGAGGTCTGGAACTTTCCCCTCTGCTATACAAGCTGAGCGTTTTTGGTCCATTTTGTCTTCCTCATCTAGAGTGCATACGGTGCAAGTGGAGGCATGGGCAGTCTTACTCAGGAAGGCCCATCACCTCAAGGTAATGGCAGACATCTTTTAAAAATGTGACAGCTCCGGAAAGTTAATTTGAGAGGAAGGTTTCAAAATTATTTCTTGATGTTAAATTTCTAAGTTTAATATCACCTTTTAAATGTAAACTTTCAGGCAAGTCTATTCAAACCGTTGCTGAGAAATATGTAATTTAGGGGATAAAGAGTCTTCACACTCTTTCAATTCCCATTCAACTTGGTATGGGGTGACTGTTTTTCTAAAACTAAATTTTTTACACTATTTTGGAACTTAATTTTTCTCGATCTAGCCCATTAGGCCTTTAGCCCTTTAGCCTGTCAGCCCTTTTGCCCATTAGCCCTTTAGCCCATTAGCCCTTTAGCCGTTTAGCCCTTATGCCCATTAGCCCTTTAGTCTATTAGCCCTACAAGGAATGTGCGGTAATCTCATCTTCTTAGAACAAAGGTATTCCCTGACATGTTCTAAACACATGTTGTATCAAGCACTGTGTTATATTTTAGTCTTGATTACTTATTTAGTATTCTGAACTCTCCCGTAGTTCAGGCTTAGCCTCTGTAACTTAGGGCCGTAAGCCCATGTAGGATGTTAAGTATTTTTCAAAAGGATTCAAAAAGAGTACAATGAGGCTATGCACTATGATATAGTGTTCCTTTAGAGCTACAAGGCTCATTACTTGCACATTGTAGTGCCAATTCATTTCCTTGTTGTACCTGATTAGGTTTCTAGTCTTACCTTGTTATACAAGCTGACGAGCTTCTGAACCATTATTGTTGCTACTTATTTAGATTATCTATTAAATTTCGATGTCTGAAAAATCAAAGGGAAGAAATAACATTTCAGAATTTAGTAGTTTAAATTATGCATCTTCTTACACTTCTGCAAACCACCAAAACGCGATGATAATAATAATAATAATAATAATAATAATAATAATAATAATAATAATAATGAAAAAATGAAATGTCGTATGGCTTTTAGTGCCGGGATATCCCAGGAGGGGTTCGGCTCACCAGGTGCAGGTCATTCTATTTGACTCCCGTAGGCGACCTGCGCGTCGTGATGAGGATGAAATGACGATGATGACAACACATACACCCAGCCCCCGTGCCATCGGAATTAACCAATTAAGGTTAAAATCCCCGACCCGGCCGGAAATCGAACCCAGGACCCTCTGAACTGAAGGCCAGTACGCAGACGGTTCAGCCAACGAGTCGGACAATAATAATAGTAATTATTATTATTATTATTATTATTTTACCGCGCGCGTGTGTGTGTGTGTGTGTGTGTGTGTGTGTAGATTACAGAGGTGAAAAAAGATGCGGGTATGAATGGGTCGTGAAAGGGCAATCAGAAGATTGATTTAAAACTTTAAATTATGGTTATATTTCTTTCTAAGGTCTCTTTTTTTTTCAAAAATGAGAGTTTCCAAAATTCAGGTACAAAAGATCATAAGATTGGATAGCAATTTTAGAAAATCAAATAACAATTAATTAAACAATTGATTAACAATCTACCGAGCTCGATAGCTGCAGTCGCTTAAGTGCGGCCAGTATCCAGTATTGAGGGGATAGTAGGTTCGAAACCCATTGTCGGCAGCCCTGAAATTGGTTTTCCGTGTTTTCCCATTTTCACACCAGGCAAATGATGCGGCTGTACCTTAATTAACCCACGGCCGCTTCCTTCCCACTCCTAGCCCTTTCCTGTCCCATCGTCACCATAAGACCTATCTGTGTCGGTGCGACTTAAAGCAACCAGCAATGGTTAACAATCTTGAGCTTGACGCTCCCTACTCATACATTTTCCATTAGCGCTGCGGCTCCTTTCAAAGAACAGTCAAAGAGACGAACATTCCAATTTCTTTTACAATGTTTCAAGAGAACCTTTTGCTCCACACAATTGTCTAGGAGACTATTCCCCGAACATTGCACCATTACAGCCTTCCAAAGGCATCCTTCAATGTTTACCTTAACACCCAGAGCGTCTTCGCTCTATAAAATTTACATTTTCAACAAAATGTCCAGGCCTATCAAAGGCACAACCTCTTAACATAAAAGAATGAAACTGAATTTCACAGGGGTATCAAATACCCTTTCTACCGGGCCTTTGTGGGAAACAAAAACACAAGTTAAAGTTACTGGCCCAAAAATCAAAATGATGCTGAGGCGGACACTTGCACTCCTTGAAATTTGCACTAAATTTGGGCTTCAGGCCCGGAGTTACATAGGCTAAGCCTGTACTACTAAGGTGACTAGATACAAAGTCATAGTCACCTCAAATTCAAGTTGATAGGGAACTCGAGAGGGTGTCACGCTCTCTGTTCCCTAATTACGGCTGAGTTTCTTAGGCTAGTTTTGAAATTTACATTAGAAAATGAAATTTACATTATTGGATATAGGAAATTTAAGGTTACATTATTAAATATTGGAAACCTTCCCCTTGAGCTAGCTTTCATAGGCTATCACATAGTTATAAAGTGGCTTCCATTACCTTAATCAGCTGGAAACTTGATGATGAGTGAGACGCCCTCGCCTTCACTATTAACACACACTCAGTAGACTGGACGATCAGTAAGACAAACTGATCGAAAAATGTGCCAGCTTTTATACCCGAGAGGAAGGTTCTAGATAGCTCTGGGCTAAGGCACGACGCACCTCCAAATTTCATTGGATAATTAAATAGGTAGAAAAATATTATTGGTGGAAAAATTCATATACTGCAACCAAAACACCCACGCCATTGCCCCATAGAACCAACCGACAGCATCATTGTCCCCAATATTTCTGGATACCGCCATATAGCACCATACGCCAAGGCGTTCGATGGTATGGGACCTTTTCAGTCTAGAGTCATATGCCACCTCATCTAGAAAGCGAAGAAAAATAAACTTCAGAGTGATGGGTGAAATAAAGCTTTCGACCGTGCAAGGATCAACTGCACTCCTTCGTTGCCAGGGCCACGGTGCGTTCGCGGCATAAGATCAAAATACAACACTAAACTAACTTAAAGGCATAAATGAACGGAGGGAAATTTAGGATGCATTTTAACGGCAAAATTATAAGCAAAGAAAATATTAAAAACCTATTTATTATACCTTGATAAAATCATGATAAACTGAAAGCAACTCTGAATAATTCTACCATAAAAAATATACAATGTCCGATGAACTAAATATAAATTAGGAGATGTCATTCCTTTCATTGAGAATTTTAACTATTCATTATATTTTATCGCTTAAATAGTTGGTCATTTCTTTCCTTTTTGACATGACAATTAGTGCACCTATATCATTATTTATTTGAATCCATATTAGGAACTGAAATATCCTTGTAAATGCGACGGTTCTCATTACAAGCTTTCTTCACTATTAGAAGAAACACATTATCTATGCTAAAAACGGAGAAAACTTGGAGCGGTCGCCTAACTAATTAACTCTACTACTAATTAATAAGCAAAAGAATAAGCTAACACCGGTGGGCAAAATCACAACCATCAAATAAAATTAGACAGATGTCGGGTCCAGAATCAAACCCACATCGCAATGAACCCGATGACCAAATAACGAGACAGAACCCGGTTTGGAATTCAAACAAAAATAATTATTAAACACATCTCGAGGAGTATATTAAAAATTGCGTACACATATTATAAACAGATATATAAGCAATAAACACATGCAACTGGCTGTACAACAAAAAATATAAACTTGTGTGTGACGAAAATCCAGGGTCTTCCTTGGACTTCGAACCGGTGGTCTCCAGGAAGGCCACCGACAAACGGGTCTCTAAAAATTCCCTACATCAATTATTCATAAGGTCAACAAACCGTACAATACTGGCGTTCCAGTTATTTAATTTCTTCACAGAAATAAACATGAACGAGTTAAAAAGAAATCCTTTAAATACAATCGCATTTATGCCAACCTCATGCATTCAGTCTTGGTGGACAGCCTTGAACAATACTCTTGGCAGTATTCCTTCTAACAAGGAAATGCTAACGCACCCTCTTAGATCATAAATCATACAGCGCAGAACCATAGCTTGTGATGGCTGGAAGGAGATCATTAATTTTCAACAATCTCAAGGCGAGTGAACCGTCTCCCTGAGAATACAGTACATCATGGTATATAATATAATTTCAACTGACATCGTCTTATCATTTTCCATAGCTCCATTTGCTTATTAATTCTCTTCCCGCTTACAATTCTTTAACTCAATATGAAGCCGCTATTCATGTTTTCAATGTCACATCCGTAGACTTAGAATATCCAGGTTCACATCCAGTCGACTGCGTAGAAAACTTCGGCCTATGTGTCCTAAGGTTTGAACTCAGACAAACATCTCAAATGGATTTAAGCGTACCGGTATCTATAATTTTATTTTAATATTTTAAAAAGCATATACTTGTTGACATAAAAGGAAAACTTTATCTACAAACGGGAGGGCGTCTGTTCGTGTCCAGGCTTGTCATAACTTACACAAATAATAATTAATGCAGCCATCTACATATTCTTTTAATGCAAAATCACACTAAAACAAGAGTGCCTTTCTATGTCCATGATTATTATGCCAATACCGGAAATTTGAAGACACCATCACCATGCATTACCAAAATAGGTTGAATATTCCATATAACAAAAATATACATTTTACGGTTTTAAATCTATAACAATAAAAGGAAGTGTTTGTCTGTCTTTCTGTATGTCTGTCTGTGCGCGATGCCCAGCAAAATCTACAGCACGTAGAGATCTGAAATTTTGAACATAGGTAGATGGAAAGGGGTCCGGATGCACCTCGAAGCCGGAATTTTCATGTTCGCTTTCGTTGGTGAGTTATGAACGAAAAACCATCGGAAAACGTGCATTGGGATATGACAACCCAACGTGCTGTCACCAAGATTAAATGCATAGAGTCGCTGTCGCTAGGCAACGTACATAAGATAGGTAGAGAACACAATATTCAAGGAGCCATTTTACGTCCAGGACGTAGGAAGCTGTTTCCGGTCTTATATGGTGCGAGGGCATATGACGGTGCTGATGATGATTCGTCCGTCGGATCGGGACATTAAGTCTTGAGCTATTCGAGAGGAGTGGCATATGTGCCGGCGCCGGGTTTCATCCTCTTCATTCTTGCTATCATATACCATGCCATTCATTTCTTTCAACAAGCAACTTTTACAAGAATTATCCGATGTTCTACACAGTTACAAGTCTAACGACTACACGGCAGAGCTTCGAAAGACTTGGAGTCACCTGGAGTGCCCTCGAACAACTTAGAGCGGACGATTGTGGCACCAATCATCCTTCTCAAGAATAAGAATCCTACCCTCTGCAATTAACACGACTCTGAAACTGATGACTAATATTATTGATGCCATTCTCATGATTCGGCATGCCGCGAGCGAAGTAATATTCATTCCTCGGATTCGAATAATTTCTTCGGATATACAGTTTAAGTTTAGATCTCTGCAGTGTTCAAAATAAAATTTCTCTATGCAATAATAAAGCAAGCATAATCTTCTTCTTCTTGCTATATATAAAATGGATGTATGCAAGTACGTGTGTGTGTGTGTGTAAATGACACATCTCCTCCTAAACCACTGGAGCAATTTCATCCAAACTTGGTACACTTATGACTTACTATCTGGAGACGAGCACTGTGAGGGTAAGCCATCCGTAGCGCCCTTAGGGGTGGGGGTCGGGGGGGGCAAGGTATAAAAATAATCGAAAAAAAAGCCGAATCCACAGTTTTGGGGGTCGCTGAGATGAACAGTGACACTCCTCATTTTTCAAATGTCAAAGTTTAGCTCCCTTTCGCATGGGGGGCGAGGGGGAGTGATATATAAAATTAAACGAAAATAATGTCGAATACATAGTTTTCGGGGGTCGCCGAAGTGAATTGTATACTCTGGATTTTTAGTATCGGGAGACAAACAACGTGGGGGTAAGACAGCCCAGGAACCCTTAGGGGCGGGGGAGCGAGGGGCGTCAGATAAACAAATTAACGAAACTGTCGAATCCATACTTTTTGGGGTCGCTGAGATGAATAGTGACACTCCGGATTTTTTTTAAAGTTCAAGTTCAACCCCCTTTGGGGTGGGGGCGAGGGGGAGTGATATATAAAATTAAAAGAAAATAGTGTCGAATACATAGTTTTCGGAGTCGCCGAGGTGAATTGTACACTCTGGATTTTTAGTATCTGGAGACAAACCACGTGGGGGTAAGACAGCCCAGGAACCCTTAGGGACAGGGGGGGGGGGCGAGGGGCTGAGATATAAAAAATCTTCGAAAATAGTGTTGAATCCATACTTTTCGGGGTCGCTGAGATGAACAGTGACACTCCGAAATTTTTTAAAGTCCAACTTCAGCCCCCTTCGTGGTGGGGGTGATGGGAGAGTGATATATAGAAATAATAATGATATATAGAAAGAATAGTGTCGAATAC
The DNA here is from genome assembly GCF_040414725.1 of Anabrus simplex. Lineage (NCBI taxonomy): Eukaryota > Metazoa > Arthropoda > Insecta > Orthoptera > Tettigoniidae > Anabrus > Anabrus simplex. The sequence goes on from NC_090265.1 coordinate 692,361,472, forward strand.
ATAGTCGCTGAGGTGAATAGTGACACTCCGAATTTTTAGTATCAGGAGACAAGCCATATGAGGTTAAAACATCCCAGGAACCCTTAGGGGTGGGGGCCGGCAAGGGGACTGAGATATACAAATCATCGAAAGTAATATCGAATCCATACTTTTCGGGGTCGCTGAGATGAACAGTAACATTCCGAATTTTTAAAACTCAAAGTTTAGCCCCCTTTAGGGTGGGGGAATGGGGAGTGAGCTATAATAGTAATCGAATCCATAGTTTTCCGGGTCGCTGAGATGAAGCACAATCTCCCACACAAGTTAGAAAATTGAAATTTTGCAAAATTATAGCTTTTACCCCCGAAAAATATCGAAATATGGAGGTAATTTTAATGACGGTGCAGTCCTTCCTTTCGATGTATTTCGTGGCTAAACGGTAAGTCGTATCACAAAACGGATGGTACAATCTCCGTTCAATTTGGAGTGATCTACAATCCTATGACCTTGTGTCTTATCTCTATCCCTTATACATTAATGTTTTCTCTATTTCTGGATTTACCTAAATTTTGCACTTTGTACACGTACAATTGATGGTTTGATTCACTTAAAGGAAAGATGGGATCATCAAATTCTACACGAATATTGGCCCACCCTGCAGCCGTATGTGAGCCAAATTATATGTTTGAAGCTGTCGCATAAATATCTGAAAAGTAATGCACTGTGTGAAAATTTTACACAAATTTCACCCTATTCAACGTTTCTAAAACATAATGAATTGTGGTAGACAAGTGCACCTGTCGTTATCATCACAACTCCACAACTCGCACTTTACATTGGAAACATCGTCTGCGGACCTCCCTATGCTTTTTCTCGGATAACGCCAATTTACTTGCATTTTAAAAATTATTATTAACTTCATGTACAGTCATTTACTTCGATATCCGTATACGATCTTGAATACCGTGGCGAAGCACGGGTACAATTGCTAGTCATCAATAAAACAAGTCTATATTTTTGCCCTGCTAATCTAAAGCACTCTCAACCTTTCTGATATTTCATCGTTAAATCGCCACATGCGTTATATTAAATTTACATTTTATAGGCCCGAAATGTTAGCCCTTATTAGAGAACTTCCGTTCCCATCTAGATGAATATATTTCAAACAATATGAAGACAGCTCACAAGCCTCTCCCTAATTCAAGAATACAAGCAATTTGCATTACTAACCTATCTTGTGTGATCTACATTTTACATAACCGCCCAATTTACTCAGATAATATTTAAATTTGATGTACTCAAAGTCATGTCGAGAAATCCATTGTTCGGACCTCGGGAAGGCCCTTGGCGTCGTTTAGCCTTTCATGGTCCTGACGTGTATCACAGGTTCGAATCCTCTTCTAGTCCCGCTGAGCACGTTCATAATCCCAGGGTCCTCTTCTTCACTGTAACAAGCCTAATGACGTTGAATTAAGTTGCGTCATTCACAAACACGATTTTTGAAACTGTAACACAGTTCTCGCGGTCATATTAGCTAAAATTTTCAAATACTTTCAATACTTTAACTTCATCTATCACTTGGACAATGTTTTTCACACCGCGTATTCACAAAATGTATATTAGCACTCCCGAATACATTTAAGGCCAGAACACCAGCGGACCGTGTATCTGCCTTCAATCTTTCGCGTCAAGTGTATGTTTTCTCAACATGGCCGCGCCTTGTATAATTTCACCCCTACGCGGGTAATAGACGGCAATCAGCCCCCACCACATTTTGCATATCAGCGGTTCCACAGGTTATGTGACATCGGCAATGCGCTCAAATGTGTGACTCAGACTTTTAAGTAATCTTGTTATGTGCGGAAAACACATCGATCGGCGGTTTATCTGAAATGTATTATCAAAATGATGCCTTTTCGGGGATCCCCATCCGGAGTCTGCGTACTTAGTTGGCGTGGGTACGCTTCTGGTGCTTATATAATCATATGTTGGCGTAATTTGCCACACGTTAACATTTTATAAACAATTAGAATTTTGGCAGAGGTCTATTATGAAAACTTATGAAATGCCGAGGTTTCCCTTACTAATTATTATGCCATATCTCGAAATCTTACAATACAAATCAAGCTTGCACGTTGGCATTGCCGTGTATCGGCCATGTTTAGTGGGGGGAGTTATTAGTATAGATTTTCTTTCCTTTTCATTTTTTATAGCTCGCTCTCTTTCTGGTGATTCTTCCAGCTATGACGGACTCGTGCTTACAGCACCAAGTCGAAGGTGTTGTGCAAACAGATGCAACCTATACTCCGCACGACTCTACTTCTAAATTGACGTTTTGGCAAATTTTGGCTCTGTCTGGTGGTTATGTGTTGAAGCATAGATATCCAACCAATCCCAATCTGCCATTCATATCGATTTATATCGGCAGAGCACGATCTCGAAATCCAATTGCCAACTCTAATATTTACATTCGCCACGTGGTTAACCTATCTCGCTCAGAGTGTATGGTGTTCGGTGCGCTTCGCAATCTTTTGCATTTTCCTTCAGTAATTTGTGTGTTTTTCATATTGTTGGAGGGTTCTAGTGACTCTGAGATCGGTGGAGTGTTCTCTCTGTAGGCCGTAACGTCCTTCCTGTGTCAGCCATTAGCGGTGAGTGATGTTTTACTTCCTCATTCTCTTTTTTTCTTAATAATATATTCTCTTATTAGTGGCAGATGTTGTTATTAAGTGTAGTTTTTGTGAATTTGTTTTCAATCCATATTCATTAGTTTTTTCTGAGTACTGTATTACAATTTAAAAGGGCTGTTTACCGCGGTCATATTGCATCAGCTGTTCTCGCGGGCGTAGCGCGCTGGCAACAGAGGAAAGGCAATGCTCATTTATTTTGCAAAACTTCAGTTTAGAAGTCCACTGCCTAAATCAATTTTTAATTAAACATGTGTATGACAGATACGGTCACAATACAAATTTTCCTATTGGTCAGTTTTGAAGTTGGCGGATAGAGATCGAAGTACTAACAACTTTAACACACCAAAAACAAAGAAAAATCAACTCAGTGTGGTAAACTTTAAAATTAAAAATTACTTTAGGATTTTAATAGTTCCTTTTCACACTAGAGGGCATAACTTACGTTTTTTGGTAGAGACATCTGTGAGGACAAATCCAAACTTCTTGCACACATTGTTGCAAACTTCGTATATCAGATGGCATTCTTAAGGGCGCTTCATTTGAATGAACCTCGCGGTATAATAATAATAATAATAATAATAATAATAATAATAATAATAATAATAATAATAATATAAAGTATGCCCCGTAGTCCTGTAGTCTCCATACAAGGTCGGGGACGAGGTGATATGAATGTATATGGAATGTTGTTACGGCTGGATGCCCTTCCTGTCGCCAGCCTCAGTTGAGGAGCAAACAAAGATAAAATGAATGATGGTGAATGAAGCTGGGCGAAGAGGATGAAGTAATAGGCTGTGGCTTATGAATAGGAACTGTTCCAGCATTTGCCTGGAAGTGAAAATGGGAAACCGCAGAAACCGCAGGACGGCCGACGGTGGATTTGGAACTTACACGTCGCCCAAATGCAGAGGTTGGCTCCATAGTCAATGGCTGCTTCTTTCCCTCTTCCTTGTCTATCCCTTTCAATCTTCCTTTCACCTACAAGGCCCTTGTTCAGCATAGAAGTTGTGGCCGCCTGGGCGAGGTATTGTTCCTCTTCCCCATTCGTATCCCCCGACCCAAAGTCTCACGCTCCAGGATTCTGCCCTTGAGGAGGTAGAGGTGGGTCCCTCACCGAGTCCGAGGGAAAAGCCAACCCTGGAGGGTAAACGGATTAAGAAATAAAAAGAAACCAATAAATAAATAAATAAATAAATAAATAAATAAATAAATAAATAAATAAATAAATAAATAATAATAATAATAATAATAATAATAATAATAATAATAATAATAATAATAATAATGTTCCTCGTGTGACGACAGTATTTCATAACGGAGGCAGCATATTGACACAAGTTATGACAGCATACAGAATAACGGAGGTGATGTTCCTTCCCTGGAAGCCTGATATAACACTTTCCTTTCTCCCTGTTATCTGTGGCAGACATACTTTCCTCATGCGGGGATTCACGTCGGCACGTGACGCAACACAAACAACTCGGCACAACCTTGACTCACAAGCTAAGCGCAATGGCAATTAATTACTCTTACTATGCAATACCTTTCATTCAGAGACTCTTGGAGTAATATTGAAGATTTCCGTATATTTTCTTCCAATACACACTTGGATGTATGGAAATGAAAGCTGGGTGGACTCACGATATCTATTGGAACTAACGGGCATGTAGTTAGTGAGCATTATGGCAGGTGGGACAGAAGGATGCTTGGAATGAGTAGATAAAGGTTAAGTTAAGAATGAATGAAGTTGTGCTAATAAACCGGCTTCGGTGGTGGGGTCATGTTAGACGAGGAATGTGAGGTACCACGCCTTGAAGCCGATACAGATAGGTCTTATGGCGACTATGGGACAGGACAGGGCTAGGTGTTGGAAGGAAGTGGCCAAGGTCGTAATAATATTGGTTTTACGTCCCACTAACTACGTTTACGGTTTACGGAGAGGTCTTAATTAAGTTACAGACCCAGCATTTGCTTGGTGTGGAAATGGAAAACCACGGAAAACTATCTTTTGGGTTGCCTACAGAGGGGAAAGAACCCACTATCTCCCGAATACAAGCTCACAGCCGCCAGCCCCTAACCACACGACAGGAAGGGCATCCGGTCGTAAAAACAGGACTTTTATCCAGGTATAGGTTGACCCCAGATAACTTGGGATAAGTTCAAGAAAGAAGAGAAGGAAGAAAGAGCATTTACCCCATTCAGACGCCTCTTACAACAGAGAGGGGATAACGTAGATGGAATCCTTAGCTCCCACCATTAGAGGCAAATAACTGAGATGTGACAGAGAATTACATAAAGGGTTTGAAATCGAGCTCGATAGCTGCAGTCGCTTAAGTGCGGCCAGTATCCAGTAATCGGGAGATAGTGGGTTCGAGCCCCACTGTCGGCAGCCCTGAAAATGGTTTTCCGTGGTTTCCAATTTTCACACCAGGCAAATGCCGGGGGTGTACCTTAATTAAGGCCACGACCGCTTCCTTCCAATTCTTAGGCGTTTCCTATCCCATCGTCGCCATAAGACATATCTGTGTAGGTGAGACTTAAAGCAAATAGCAAAAGAAAAAAAGGGTTTGAAAAGGCACATGCATTACGGTATTTTTTCTATTTGCTTTAGCCTACGTCGCACCGACACAGATATGTCTTATGGCGACGATGGGATAGGAAAGGCCTAGGAATTGGAAGGAAGCGGCCGTGGCCTTAATTAAGGTACAGCCCCGGCATTTGCCTGGTGTGAAAATGGGAAATCACGGAAAACCATCTTCAGGGCTGCCGACAGTGGGGCTCGAACCCACTATCTCCCGATTACTGGATAGTGGCCGCACTTAAGCGCGAGCTCGGTGCATTACGTTTTAATAATGGTAGCCTATAGGTTTTCGGAGATGCCGAGGTGCCGTAATTATTCGTACCAGTAAATCCACCGACACGAGGCTGACGTACTTGTGTACCTTCAAGTAGCAGTGGACTGAGCCAGGATCGAACCTGCCAAACTGGCCTCGCAAGGACAGCGCTATACCGTCTGATGTAGGCCGTAATTGGTCCGGCAATTGCGTTTTAGACGCCAGGGAATTCCAGTCGAAACCGTAATAATAATGCTATTTGCTTTACGTCCCACTAACTACTTTTACGGTCTTCGGAGACGCCGAGGTGCCGGAATTTAGTCCCGCAGGTGTTCTTTTACGTGCCAGTAAATTTACCGACACGGGGCTGTCATATTTGAGCACCTTCAAATACCACCGGACTGAGCCAGGATCGAACCTGCCAAGTTGGGGTTAGAAGGCCAGCGCCTTAACCGTCTGAGCCACTCAGCCCGGCCAGTCGAAACCGTTTATAGCGACATCGCTTATTATGACATCTGTATAGACTATATAAAATAAAATAAGAGTTTTATCTGTACATTGCTCAGAATTTAAAAATAATTGTATTTCGGTATCGGTCGTGTCCACAGTAACAAGGAAATTAACTTTTTAATTTTCCGTAATTTCTGTCTGTCTGTCTGTCTGTCTGTCTGTCTGTCTGTCTGTCTGTCTGTCTGTCTGTCTGTCTGTCTGTCTGTGCGTATGTACGCGCATCACAAGAAAAGGGCTGAAGAGAATTTTATGAAAATCGGTATGTAAAGTCGGGGAATAAGTCGCTATAATGTAGGCATAAATAATTTTATTCACACTGAGTAAAATGGTAGTTTAGAGGACGGCCTAAAATTTAATTTGTCGGGCCGAGTGGTTCAGACGGTTGAGGCGCTGGCCTTCTGACCCCAACGTGGCAGGTTCGATCCTGGCTCAGTCCGGTGTTATTTGAAGGTGTTCAAATACGCCAGTACGTGTCGGTAGATTTACTGGCACGTAAAAAGAACTCCTGCGGGACTAAATTCCGGCACCTCATCGTCTCCGAAAACAGTAAAAGAGTAGTTAGTGGGACGTAAAGCAATTAGCATTATTATTAAAAATTTAATTTTCAAATATTTATGTTATTAATGGTCCTATCGATAAATACTATATGACTAAACCTGTATAGTATTAATATTTCCGGCCATTTATGTCTTATACATCACCGTACCGGCTATGATAACAGAGATATTCATGTATTTGGATTTTTGTTGCTATGTCCATATCAGCGCCGATATGGACGCTGGGTTAAATCGCTGGGTTAACGGACTTTAATGAAAATCGGTATGTAAAAATCGGGGAATAAGGAACTACACTCTACGGTATAAATAATTTTATAAGAGGCCCTATCACAGAGTCGGAAGAAAACTAAACTAAATTTGAAGGCCTACACTATAAAAATCTCACAAAATTCGTCAACATTAGCATTACCTTGACCATTGTCTCTTGTGACGTACTTTGTGTCTTCTGCTGCCACTCATATCCGATAGATGGGATTACTGCTGCGTACCAAGTTTAACAGCCTGCCTGAATATTGGCGGGAAGTAGCTGGGAGTTAGATCACTCTCTTCTTTAGCACGCCATTCCTTTTCTCTGGTTCATAAATTTTCTGATACTAATGGTACGTAACACATTGGTTCATCATTGTATTCCAGCTATTCAGTCCCTACTCGGAGGCACTGATTAGAATGAGCAGTGTGCACATTTAACGGAATAATGGCAGAGGACGCCTTTGCTGGCAAGTTACAGTGTTAACAGTTCACTATGATTTCTGGTATGGGCTAGAATAATTTTGTTACTTTAATTGATCCGTCTCAGTCTCACCCTTGGCTTTGACAATATGAAAGTGACTGAGGTACGAGCGAATACCATTCCGTATGCAGTCAGTCCCTGTAATGAATGGTGTGAAAGTGTCGCTCATAGGGTCGGTTGTTGCATGCATTTCAGTAGGCTTGGCAGACTGATGTGCAATAGCAACTTATGGCTAAGTGAGGAAAGCAACGGGAAACTACCTCACTCCTCATTTCTCTTGTACGCCCCTTCAATGACACCCATGTCATCTATGACAACTGATGGCGAAGCCGTTGAGGATCAAACCAGCCTTCGGGCTGAATACCCAACATAACATAAAATGGCAGAGGATGTTCGCTGCAGTCTGCGACCTGGTCATTCCAGCGCTGGAACTTTGGGCTGTTAGATCGTCAACGTAGTATTGTTTGCTAAAAGTGAGAAAATGTGCGGTTTTTCGTTTGATCGAGTATTTTATAGGATAACATTGCTTTTAATCGCTACGTTCCTACTGGCGTCATTGTAATTATCTATGTTGACTTCAGTTGGGAAAACCACAAAGACAGTTCCTGAGAATTCCGTAGCGAAACACGAGTACAGCAGCTAGCATTGTATAAGACGACGTAGTCTATTTTAATAGCATTTTCAGATAAATGTATTGGCTATAACGTCCAATGTTGATTGTAGTTTGTTACATATTTGGGGATAGCTGACAACAATGTAACGCTTATTATTGTAGATTTCAAATCAGCCTGTTAAATTGTCAAGGCAAGCCTCGCTGTGAAGATGTCACAGAATAAAACGAAAGTGTTTAATAATGACGAAAAGTTACACATAATATGGCGATTAGAAAATGGGAATAAAAATGTCGGCATCGCTAAGGAATTGGGTGTATCACACTGTGCGATTTCTACAATTTGGAAGGACAGAGAAATACGTCTCTTTTTTAAGACAAATCTTAAACATTCAAGCGAGCCAGATCATCTGCGCACGAAGATACTGGAAAATCTTTGATGGTTTAAGCTGCGAAGATCAAATAATGTGCCGATCAATGGACCTACTATTCAAGCGAAAGCCAATGAAATTCCTCGCAGTCTTACTCCACTAACATTGTACTGTAAATGCAGTACTTAATTCACTTACCTTAATTCTTTTAATTAACCATGTAACTGTAAAGCCTACTTGCAGATATGACATTTTTAGAAAGGAGAGAAAAATCGGTTTGTGCGACTGTCGGTTATAACGATCTTGATTGTCGATCCTTTTGGGGTCGTTATGTCCGATATCGACTGTTCTAGTGAGATGGCATAGATATTTGAGCCTCCGTGGCTCAGGTGGCAGCGCGCCGGCCCAACACCGCTGGGTTCCGCCGTTCAAATCCCAGGCACTCCATGTGAGATTTATGCTGGACAAAGCGGAGGCGGGACAGGTTTTTCTCCGGGTACTCCGGTTCTCCCTGGCAACTTTCATTTCAGCAACACTCTTCAGTATCACTTCATTTGTCAGCCATTAATCATTACCCTAGAGGAGTGGCAGCCGGCACAGTTCCTATCCTCGCCGCTAGATGGGGCTTCATTCATTCCATCCCCGACCCGGACGTATGACTGGAAACAGGTTGTGCATTTTCAATTTCATGTCATAAATATGTTCAAAGTCCGCCTCTGTGGTGTAGTAATTAGTGTGATTAGCTGCCACCTCCGGAGGCCCGGCTTCGATTCCCGGCTCTGCCACGAAATTTGAAAAGTGATACGAGGGCTGGAACGGGATCCACTCTGCCTCGGGAGGTCAACTGAGTAGAGGGGGGTTCGATTCCCTCCTCATTCATCCTCGAAGTGGTTTACCGTGGTTTCCCACTTCTCCTTCAGGTAAATGGTGGGATGGTCCCTAACTTAAGGCCATGGCTACTTCCTTCCTTGTACCTCGTCTATCCCTCCCAATCTTCACATCACCCCGTTCCCCCACCTGTTCAGCTTAACAGGTCAGGCCGTCTGGGTGAGGTATTGGTCCTTCTTTCGAGTTGTATCCCCCGACTCAAATTCTCACGCTCCAGGACGCTGCCCTTGACGTGGTAGAGGTGGGATCCCTCGCTGAGACCAGTGAAAAAACCAACCTGGAGAATCGACGGATTAAGAAAGAAAGAGTACTTTTAAAAATCTTCTCAGTTTAAAAAAATAAATATTTTATAGCTTGGAACAGCAGAATGCCAAGAGAGAAAAACGAGACAATGGTGATACTACACTAGAGGAAGTAGAGAGGATGGTAGATAAACTGCGAAGACTGATAGCAGGAGGAATGGATGTAATTCAAGCAGAAGTTGTGTAACAGATTGGGAAGGCAGGGATTCCGCTTCATTGCTTATTTGTTTGACGTCAATCTGTTCACGCAGGCTTCCAGTGACAGTGAACAGGGATAAAATAGCCACAGTGGTAGTGGTGACTATTATTTTAAGAGGAAGTAGAATTATGCAAGCACCGAGCGAGTTGGTCGTTCGGTTAGGGCAACGTAGCTGTGAGTTTGCATTCTGAAGATGGTGGGTTCGAATCTCACCGTTGTTTCCCATTATCACACCACGCAAATTCCGGGGCTGCATCTTAATGAAGGCCACGGCCACTTCCTTGCTACTCCTGGCCTTTTCCTATCCCATCGGCGCCATAAGACCTATCTGTGTCAGTGCGACGTAAAGCATATTGTAAAATAATTTTTAAAATCCAAGCCAAGCACAAGTATGTGGAGACAACTCAGCTAGTTGCCCCATGGTTGCTAACTCACGCTTGCAAATTGAGAATCCCTGAGGAATCTCCTTTTAGATGCCTCTTATACCAGGCAGCGTATACCGTGGGTGGAATAAATCCCCATCAACACGGAGAGTAAGGGGTTCATACAGTAATAGGTTTAGCATGGATGCAAAGTAGGACGTCGGGGGATGCAGAGTAGGACGTTGAGGTTTAACCTGCAAGTGGGCAAAGCTGGCCCGTGGTCCGACCGACCAACCGATCAGAGGACAGGTGACCACGACTCTACCGCGGCTCAAGACCTCTGATTTTGGGAGATGGAGAAGGGCTGGTCCCCGTCCCCGTCGGCTGTCCTGAGAATGGTTTTCCGTGGTTTTTCATTCTCCTGCACTAAGGGAAATATCGGGACAGTTCCTAATATGGGTCACGGTCGCCAACTCCCTCATCTTCTCTGAACAGTTCCTTCAATAATTCAAATCTCATTGGCCGGAGAGAGCGCGTAACCTTCTGAGACGCCTGCCTCCCACTTCAGTGGAAGGGGGAATGAAAACACTATGAGACGTAGTTTGAGTGACTGTCACACCGAGCAGGGCACGCTACGACTCAACAGTTGCCCTTGCAGCTCTCCATTCGGGAAACGGAGGTGCAAGTCCCCACTGTCGGCTCTCCTGGCAATGTTTTCCCATTGATTTTCATTCTCCCCCGGTAAGGCAAATGCCAGGACAGTTCCTTTTATAGGCTACGGCCTCTCCCCTCTCACCTTCAGGGTACGGATTGCACACTTTAAGTATTATCATTTAGACTTTCACGGTCCGTGTAAATATTCATGAGTTGTATTTTTGGGCTTATGCCGTGTAAATAATTATAAACACACTCAATGTTTCAAAAGGAACCTTGCCTTTCTTCATCAGGAGACAAAAGAGAAAAGAAACGACGTATTGATGGAGGGCACGCTACGACTCAACAGTTGCCCTTGCAGCTCTCCATTCGGGAAACGGAGGTGCAAGTCCCCACTGTCGGCTCTCCTGGCAATGTTGCAATAGTTGAGTATCTCCTGATAGGAAAAGAGCTGCAATTGCACCATTCTTGAAGCAAAACGAGAGGAAGAATTACAACAACAATCAAGATACTCCAAGTGAGGTGTTCACGGACATTTTAGAGAGGAGAATGGGATCAATGGTGCAGAATTATTATGTTGGATGAAAGCCCATGAAATGTGAGGCCATTCAGGGGCTGCCAGTACATTTTCCCTATTCAACAGAGTATTAAGAAAAAATGGATAGGATGCACTGAAAAATAATGGGATTAATGGTAGGTTATTAAAATATAATATACTCTAATTTTGTTGCAAGTGTTAGCCTGCTACTAAGATTTTCTTGTAGATTTAGCAATCGGTGGGGTAATTTCAGTACAAATATAAAAATACCGAAAGAAATTCAGCACGTTTTTTTTTTTCAAAGTAGCACCAAGATGGTCGATTTTTCCCTTGTTCTTATATTCTCAGGGAGAACTATCAGCGTCAGATTTATTTACGCGGATTGTATCACTTGCACTGCACAGAAGGCGTCCAAGAACAAATTTCTGACGCCGACAGCTCTCTCTGAGACTTATGCCAAGAACAAGGAATAATCGACCGTCTTGGTGCTAGTTTGAAAGGAAAAAGAGAATCAAAATAAACGGTGCCATATTTTTTCCGATTTTTATTTTATTTTATTTTATATATTTACACTAAAATGACCTCCGCCTATTGCTAAATCTACAAAAAATACTTGTGGTGATACTTGCAATCAATTAGTGTATACAGTACAATATATTTCTAAACTTTAGATTTTTTTGGTAGGGTCAGGTTCTCAAATACGGCCACCAAAGTATATTCGTATATTTTATTCGAAGGTGAAAAGGAGTACAAAGACAAATTAAACTGGAAATGAAAGGTACATAACTACTAAATGTTTAGTATGCAGGAATTCAAAACAACTGTATTATAGATGAATTTACTTGAACTTATTTAGGATCATTGCAAAACGGCCGTATTAGAAGACAGTCTTGTAAGATGGCCGTCTATGGAAAATTCTGTTTATGAACATTTTTCACACCCAAAATCTTTTACACCATGTGTATTTGCACATTTCTCATGACACCACATAGTGCACTTCACACAACACACCCAGATTTGCCCGTCGTGGTCTTCGCTGAAGAGTCCATCATAATATCCGCACCTGCTATCATTGTTTCGTGCGGATCGATTTTCGCTTTCGGGTTCATTTTCGCCATTTTCTTTGCTTTTCGTTCTCTTATGTGTTGTGGGAAAGTCAAAATTGTGGCTTTTTGACTTCTGCCTGTATTTTTCTTCCTTGGTACAGAAGGCGTAGGGCATAGTTGCTGCAGCTGCCAGGTTGCCGGCCGTGTTACAAGACCATACACTTCCAAATAATTCACGTCCTATCTCACATATGGCAGCACTATTCTACCATAACGAACTACGCTTCTCTTCACTGAAGGTCATGCTTTAATAGGCAATGTTCACCTTTTATAATTTAAAACTCATACTGCTACAGTGAATTATATTTCAAGAACACGAAAAATAAGAATGGCTTCGTCAGACATACCTTTAGAATGTGGATGTTAAATACTCACTCTTAAAAAAGCACAAAACAGGCATATGACAATAGCAGACAACTGAACGGAAGCCGAACAAGTATGGCAATGATTTTAACACAATCTGTCGGGTTCCTCTCCAGATAGGAAGGCGGTGGATTTGAAATAGCAAAAGATGGCCATTTTACAAGAGCGGCCGTTATACAACACTTGACCCTATGAACTTCCAACAATTTAAAACTAAAAATTGTAGAATACTTGGTTATCTCAATGAAATGATGCAACTATATTCTGTTAAATGTAAGAGCTCAGCAAAACTTTCACAGTGGTATGGTGGATTCTAAGTGATTTTTCATGAATGTATGTGGTCCTAAACTTTTGACCAGTAATGTATGCAGTAGGCCTAGAGGAATCAGTGTAGGACAGATGGAGTAAATCTTGGTCAGCCTGATGTTCTTCTTTCACAAGCACCGCCTAGTATAAGTGCTGCCGCTGCCTGTCCATGCTGTTACGTATTTCTACACTCGATACCACTTCATTCTCCCGGATCGGTGACCACAAGTGTTTGAATTGCAGGACTTCTTCAATTGGCACATCATTGAGGTGAACCGCAGACTGCTTCCCACTTATCTATTGGATCGTCTAACTGAAATCAGAAGAGAGAAAAGGAGGTGGTCACTTATTTCAACTTGTAGCATTCTAGCAAAATATAGTAGATATTTTAGAGTCAGGTTGTCAAATGTACGGTATAGCTATTGGTTTTGATAGGGTAGATCATGGGAGATTACTGACGAAAATGGGGGCAATTGGACTCGACAAAACAGTGACTGAATGAGTGGCTAAATTTGTACAAAACAGAAATCGGAGAACTAGAGGAGGTGAAGCGTTTAATAAGAAAGGGGTCCCGCAGGGCAGTATTATTGGAGCCTTATGTTTTCTTATATGGAGTTAGGCAAGGATGTTCACTCTCTCCTTATCTCTTCAATATGTTAATCGAAGAAGCCATCACAGTCATGAAGGAGAAAACAAATGGGATCAAAATTAATGGCAAACAAGTACACTCTATAAGATTTGCTGATGATATTGCCATACTCCCAAAAACAGGCAAAAGTATGCAGATAATGATTAATATTCTATATTAGCAGAAACTTTAGGCAAATGGAACCTCAAAATTAATACATGGAAAACGAAAACCATGACAAAATGTAAATACAAGAAAACACCTATAACACACTTCAAAATTGGCCCTGATGAAATTGAACAAGTGAAATAGTTTGCTACCTAGAATCTCTGATCACGAGTGATAATCGGAGCATATCAGAAGTCGCGGAAAGCATAGCAATGGCAAAGAAAGCATTCCAAGATAAAAAACATCTGCTAGCCAACAAACAAATAGATATTCAAACTCGGAAGGCCTTTGTATGGAGCGCGCTTCTGTATGGTCGCGAAAGCTGGACATTAGGAATACAAGAAAAAAAACTAAAGGAAATTGAAATGTGGATCTGGAGAAGAATACAGAGGATAAGCTGGACTGAAATGAACAACAGTACCGAAGTCCGTAGAGAGATAGGAGGAGAACGGAATCTGATAACTGAAATTGAAAAACGGAAAATAATATTTATTGGTCACATTCTGCAGCATGAGGAGTTCCTTTGTAACATCACTGAAGGAAGAATTGCTGGAAGAAGAGGAAGAGGACGACCCAGAGTGTCTTATTTCAAGAACCTGCTTCTGAGAGTGAAGTGCAAGACCTACGCTGAGTTGAAAAGACTGGCCTCAAGATAGACATCTGTGGCTGCAGCGACAAGGCTTAGTCTTTAGAATATGATATATATGGGTAAAGAAATGGAATCATAGATAAGGCTATTTGCGGAAGATGATATACTGCATAGAGTAGTAAATAAATTACAAGATTGTGAGCTACTGAAGCGAGACGTAGACAATATTGTCAGATGGACAACAGACAATGGTATGGTGGTAAATGGCATGAACGGTCAAGTTGTAAGTTTCACCAAGCGGAGAAGTCCTCTCAGTTTTAATTACTGTACTGATGGGGTGATAATACCTCTTGTGGAACACTCTAAGTAGCTAGGTGTTAATATAATGAATGATCTCCATTGGGGTTATCATATTAACACTTGTCTAGTCACGCGAAAATTATTACGTTACTAGTCGCGCACGGAGGTAACCTCCGGGGTGAAAAATGCTCCTCATTTTTATCCTTTGAAATGTTGTTTTGGCATGTTCGTTTGCATTATTCTTCGGTATAATTAAAATAAACCCTTTTAAGTACTTGTAGGTTATTTTTACACAGTTTGATCTAAAAGCAGAATACTGTATACCTTAAACATGTCGAATGATCTTATGATATTAAATTCGTGAGACTCGCCGTTACCTATGACGATCACATCATATGAAATATGAAATAATATTTTTCTAAAATAAGTTCAGAAGAACAAAACAACAAGGTCATCGACCTCCAAAATAAAAAAAATATGCACTAAAATATAAGGTAATTTTCTTAATCGCTCACGGAGGAAACGACCAAGCGATGACACTCGTCAAAACAATGATCCCACACTCGCACACATGATGCACGATCGCGCCGAAATGCTGACAGGACGAGTCCAAACGAACAAGGAGAAAGGTATAGGGATGGGGAGACCCACAGTTCAACTGGAAAGTTCAGTACCATACAAAATATAACCGGCCCGGAGGAAATCTCCGTGAGCGACTAATTAAGGGTTAACGAGGTAGTTAAGAAGGGATTGGAAAAATGTATCAAGGTAAATATTTGATAAATTTCCAAGATCTTAAACGTTTAAGATAAAGCTTCGTAAACAATTGATAGGCAATCTGTCACCTGTGCGACAGTCCTACCAGGTGTACGCATAAGATTTTTCCGGTTTCGGTGGTAAAGAAAACACGTAATTTTCAAGGAAAATTCATTTTTTGTTTATTCAGAATATTGGCCATCGGCTTCTACACTCTTCGTCCATCTAAGTTATGAATACCATGCCAGAAAAACTGATTGTCTTTTGCTGCAAACCATTCGTCGAGCCATTTTCCAACTTCCTCGAAATTGCTAAGTGCTGCTCTGTGAGGGCGTGCCCCATTGATGCGAAGAGGTGGTAGATGGCGCCAGGTCGGAAGAATGTCCCATCCAAGCGATTTCAAGGTTGTCTTTCACTGTTTTTGCTGTGTGAAACGGCGCATTGTGTATAAAAAAAATCACTTTGCCATGTCTTCAGGCCCATTCCGGTCGTCTTTGGATCAATGCGTGATTTAAATTAATCATTTACTGGCGATAGCGTTGTGCATTAACGGTTCTGCCGGGCTTCAAGAGTTCATAATACACAATACCGCTCTTGTTCCACCAAATTTCACATTGACATCGCCACGTTTAAATTGTCGAAACCATGGCTCATGTGTTCTAATCGATGGAGCTTGTTCACCATACGTTTCTACCAGCAAACGATGACTTTGCACAGCCTTTTTCTTTTGATTAAATAAGGGAAGCAATGCGTGCCACAAATGTTTTTTTTCAGGCACAAACATCGACATGATCACAGACGCTAGTGTGTGGCGGACTCAACTTCTGTGTGTTGCTAGGTTAATGTCAGACGAACAAACTGGCATATGTGTCAAATTCATACGCTGCGCACTGTTCGCTGGCGCCATCTCTTAGTGAAACCGGAAAAGACTTATTCATACATGGCGAATGAAGTAAGGATGTAAAGAGAAGCCTCCGTGGCTCAGGCGGAAGCGCGTCGGCCTATCACCACTGGCTTCCGTGGTTCAAATCCCGGTCACTCCACGTGAGATTTGTGCTGGACGGTGTCGTCGCGATTGCGGACAGTCTGGATTGGGGACACAAAATATTTAGGAAGAGTGCCATCTCCTTCCAAGGATTTCCACTTTCAGTTACGTCTTTATTGCGGACAGTCTCCGTTGCGGACACCCCATTAATAGTCTCGATGTGCTTCGATTGCATATTTTCTACAGATAAGCCTTTGTGAAATAAAGCATCTATAGTGTACTTTTATTCCTAATGCAAGAGCGTAAAGATAAAGGCTCGTTTTTAGCGCCCAAGCGGGTCTAAGTGCCCCCCCCCCTCCCCCATCACCGGGTTTTTTAGAGCACCTCGCTTATTTTCGAGGTAGGCCTGCCGTTGCTCCGGACATGAATTTAACGTAAGGGGTCGAAAGACCCACGGACGCCATGAACCCGCACGATTAACCGTACTCGGCCTTTAAAATAAATAAAATATTTATTTATTTTTTGCTTTGTCAGAATAACTATAATAAGAAGTTTGTCATTTTTACTACTAATTATTTACGTAGTCATTTAGGCTTACAATTATTTCTCATATATATGCTAACGTTCTGTAGGACAGCTAGAGCAGAACTGGATTGGTAAGACCGGTGGAAGAGGGCTGGAAAACCCTGGAACGAGCTGGACTCTTCCCAAATATTTTGTGTCCGCAATCAACACACAACCGCGCTGTACAAAGCGGAGGCGGACAGTTTTTTCTCCGGGTACTCTGGTTTTCCCTGTCATCTTTCATTCCAGATACATTCTCCATTATCATTTAATTTCATCTGTCAGTCATTAATCGTTGCCCCAGAGGAGCGCGACAGGCTTCGGCAGCCGGCACAATTCCTATCCTCGCCGAAAGATGGAGGCTTCACTGATTCCATCCCTGATCCGGCCAATGACTGAAAAACAGGTTATGGGTTTTCATTTAGTAAGGATGTAAAGGAGAGGGCGTATAAGTCTCTGGTAAGACCCCGACTAGAATATGGTTGCAGTGTACCAGGACTACTTAACACGAGTGTTAGGAAAAATTTTGCAAACTTTGGGCTGGGAAGACTTGGGAGTAAGGAGACGAGATGCTCGTCTATGTGGTATGTTTCGAGCTGTCAGCAGGGAGATGGCGTGGAATGACATAAGTACGCGAATAAGCTTGAATGGAGCTTTTAAATAGAGGAAAGGTAGAAAAGGTAGGAATGTAGATCATAACATGAAGATAAAGTTGGATTTCAAGAGGTAAATTTGGGGAAAATATTTATATATGGGACGAGGAGTAAGGGATTGGAATAAATTATAAAGGGAAATATTTGATGAATTTCCAAGGTCTTCAAAAACGTTAAAAAACAGTTGATAAGGAATCTGTCAGCTGTGTGACAGTCCTAAATGCAGATCATTATTTGATTTGATTCATAAGAATGACGGTATCAGTAAAATAAAGGCGAAAGCCACGATGGGCGAGGAAAAGGGAAGGGAAGATGGATGTCAGATGCAATGACGGAGTCATCTAGCGGCCTCGTAATTTCCAGTCCACGTTCGCATATTGAGAATCCATCCGGAGAACTACTGGAGTGTAATAGAGGATCATAGAAAGGAAATAAGAAGAGAAGTGAATTATGTTTTACATAATAATCTCACTGTAGATACCAGAGAATACTTGGAGGGATGGAAGGAATATCTCCGAAATATACTCAGTGTAAAAGAAAACGTAGAACCGCAGAATACAAAGGGAGGAAAAACAGACACGGTAATGATTTTACTCTGGAGGAAATAGAAAAGATGATAAACACGCTGCGATGGCATCAACCAGGGGGAATATACTGTAATTCAAACAGTAATTGTGAAATATATTAGGAAGGAATGGATTTCTTTTTTTTTCCTATTTATTTGACCTCACGGAGAGTCATACAGAATTTCACGAACAATAAGAAGGAATAAAATGGCTTGATTGGTTGTAGTTCAGAATGTATAACTTTGGGCACTACACTGGTTTGAACCCAAGGCACGGCATTGAGGCCACAAATTACACATGTGGATAGTTCGCGTTGTCGACACGTAGGCTAATAGGAGCCACGAAAGACGGGGGAAAAGATTGGATTCCCTTTTGGGCATTTTTAGGTTCTAAATATCCGAACCCTATTTATAAATATGCCCACTATAAACTTTCATCCAGCTGCTCAGTATTTCAAGCCGAGCTATGGGCCATCAAGTCTGCTGTACAGTGGTGTGAACACAACAATAGCAGTGCTCGGATAGTATGTAACTAGCAGGCCGCATTGAACACAATCAGTACGGCCCCATGGCTAAATGGTTAGCGTGCTGGCCATTGGCCCCAGGGATCCCGAGTTCGATTCCCCGCAGGCTCGAAAATCTTAACCATAATTGATTAATTTCGCTGACACGGGGGCTGGGTGTATGTGTCGTCTTCAACATCATTTCCTCCTCACCACGACGCGCAGGTCGCTTGCGGGTGTCAAATCAAAAGACCTGCAACTGGCGAACCGAACTTGTCCTCGGACACTCCCGGCACTAAAAACCATACGCCATTTCATTTCAACAAGCACAATAGCTGCTACTATCAAATCTAACAGCATAGCAGTCTGTCTTTCCTGTACCCGAGGACACACGGGTTCTCCTGGAAATGAAAAGGCAGATATCCTCACCAAAAGCCTCCCCATCCAACATACAAATTACCTACAGAAAATCATCCCAACCGGGCGAGTTGGCCGTGCGGTTAGGGGCGCGCAGCTGTGAGCTTGCATCCGGGAGATAGTGGGTTCGAGCCCCACTGTCAGCAGCCCTGAAAATGGTGTTCCCTGGTTTCCCGTTTTCACACCAGGAAAATGCTGCGGGTGTACCCCAATTAAGGCCACGGCCGCTTCCTTCCCATTCCTTGGCCTTTCCTATCCCATCGCCGCCATAAGACCTATTTGTGTCGGTATGACCTCTAGTCAATTGCAAAAAAAAAAAAAAAATCAAATCACCCCTAGCTGTGCAAAAACTCAAATCAAAACATACCTTTGGTACAGAGTAAGTTGGCCGTGCGGTTAGGGTCGCGCAGCGGTGAGCTTGCATTCAGGAGATAGTGGGTTCGAGCCCCACTGTCGGCAGCCCTGAAGATAGTTTTCCGTGGTTTCCCATTTTCACACGAGGCAGATGCTGGAGTTGTACCTTAATTAATGTCACGGTCGCCTCCTTCCCACTCCTAGCCCTTTCCTATCCCATCGTCGGCGTAAGACCTATCTGTGTTGGCGCGACGTAAAGCCAATTGTACAAAAAAGAAGAACAACTTCTGGACATCAAGTACAAAGGAGTCTGTCACAACAGAATTATTTTTTCCGGACATATAGGGACGACTCCAGCTATGGAAAGTTTAAATGCTACTTTGAACGTCTTAAAATCAACATTGCAGGCGATTATATTTGCTTGTGTGCTCTTCTGAGATAGGGGACCATTCACTGTTCGACTGTGCCATGTTTGGTAGGACAAGATTCGAACTGGAGTGTCACCTAAACAATTATAATGTGGAACTCTCAAAGACATTATACCATATGTTTAGGAAATCCTGCTGCTACAAAAAGTTCCTAAAGTTCTTTCACCATCTTCAATAATTTAGTCTCGTAATTTTGTGACAAGAACCAATAATTCAATAACTGATCAAAACTATAACCCTAATATACTCATGTAAAATAGGGATTCAAATTATTAGGATGAAATGAAATAGCGTATGACTTTCAGTGCCGGGAGTGTCCGAGGACATGTTCGGCTGGTCAGGTGCAGGACTTTTGATTTGACCCCAATAGGCGACCTGTGCGTCGTGATGAGGATGAAATGATGATGAAGACAACACATACACCCAGCCTCCGTGCCGGCGAAATTAATCAATGATGGTTAACGTTCCCGACCCTGCCGGGAATCGAACCCGGGACCCCTGTGACCAGAGGCCAGTATGCTAACCATTTAGCCATGGAGTCTGACATCTATTAGAATATTCAATAAATAAATAAATAAATAAATAAATAAATAAATAAATAAATAAATAAAGGAATGAATGAATGAATGAATGAATAACCATTCCGGGAAGGAAGTACAGTATGTAGTGTACGGACGTGGTCGCGCGGCCTTGAACAGGGAGAAGTAACTATCTCCCATTCTTCCTTTCCTTCACGTACGAGATTGTGACTAAGCGCTGTTAGCACACACAATACTATGAAACCTCGTGTTGTCTTTAATTTTGTAGCACTAGATGTAGTGATTTCGTCAAGTCTAAAGTATACTCCACACTCTAGAGTCAGAATTGATTTCGTGCTGAGTGGAGTAGTTGGGAATTTCAACTAGAACATCTTCCCTTAAACGCTAATCAGAGGTCTAACCCTTCAAAAATTGAGGAAAAATGAAAGGAATGCCACGAAGGACGTGAAAATGAAATACCTTGCAAATCTAATACTCTAGGGGTTGGAAGAGTACAACGGTCGAACAAGGGAGGTCGGATAAAAAAAAGAGCCAGGCAGAAGTAATTGGAACCAATGCAGCACTCAGCTAGGGTGTCCGTGTTCACCTAAGCAGTTTACCAACTTGCGAGCTTTTCTTCTTCCGACAGAGAGGAGATACCGCTGATGAAGGCCCACTCTTTAGCGTCGACTCAGAGGGGAAGAATACGGAATGTCGGATAAAGCGGAGAGAAAGATCCCCGTGGTCACCTATCCAGTTTCAAAAGTTGAGAGACCTTTTTCTTAAGTCAGGGAAGAGATACCGCGGATGTACGCACAATCTTCAGCGTTCACCCACACTGGGAAAATTAGGAACATCGGATAAAGCGGAGAGTCTGGTACAAGTTAGTAGAAACAATGACAGCCTCAGCTAGGGTTTTCGTGGTCACCTACCCAGTTTCACCCATTAAGAGCTCTTTTTCTTAAGACAGGGTGGAGATGCCGCGGATGTAGGCCCACTCTTTAGCGTCCACCCACACTGGGAAGGTAAGGAACGTCGGATAAATCGGAGAGGAGGGTCCCCGTGGTCACCGAACCAGTTTCACAAGTTGAGAGACCTTTGTCTTAAGTCAGGAAGGAGATACCGCGGATGTAGACCCACTCTTCAACGTCCACCCACACTGGGAAAATAAGGAAAATCGGATAAAGCGGAGAGTCTGGAACACGTTATTAGAAACAATGACAGACTTAGCTAGGGTTCCCGTGGTCACCTACCCAGTTTCACCCATTAAGAGCTCTTTTTCTTAAGACAGGGTGGAGATGCCGCGGATGTAGGCCCACTCTTCGGCGTTCAACCACACTGGAAAAAATAAGGAACTTCGGATACAGCGGAGAGTCTGGTGTAAGTAAGTAGAAACAATGACAGACTCAACTATGGCCGTCGTGGTCGCCTATTCAATTTCACCCATTAAGAGCTCTTTTTCTTACGACAGGGTGGAGATGCCGCGGATGTAGGCCCACTTTTTAGCGTCTACCCACACTGGGAAATAAGGAACGTCGGATAAAGCGGAGAGTCTGGTGCAAGTAAGTAGAAACAATGACAGACTCAGCTAGGCTTCCCGTGGTCACCTAACGTGGTTCACGAATTGAGAGCTCTTTTTTCTTACAACAGGGTGGAAATGCCGTGGATGTACGCCCACTCTTCAGCGTTCACCCACACTGGGAAGATAAGGAACGTCGGATAATGCGGAGAGTCTGGTACAAGTTCGTAGATGCAATGACAGACACAGATAGGGCCCCCGTGGTCACTTATCCAGTTTTAAAAGTTGAGATACCTTTTTCTTAAGTCAGACAGGAGATACCCCCACTCTTCAGTGTCCATCTACAGGAGAAGACTTCTGCATTGTGCAGCGTATACTCTGCGGCGGAATATTGCGCACCAGTATGGTTGAACAGTACCCGTGTAAACAAAATTGACGTCCAACTTAATAATAGTATGCGTATTATTTCAGGAACAATCAGGTCTACACCCACCATCTGGCTGCCTGTCCTAAGTCACGTACCACCTCCAAATCTTAAAAAAAAAAAAAAAAAAAAAAAAAAAAAAAAAAAAAAAAGGGGTGTCGATTAGTGAATACAATAAGACCATAGCAAACCCTGGACTACCACTGCATTCTGATATTCTTGACCTCAGAATTAACGTTATAGGAATACATTATAAATCAGGGTGTGTGCATGTATACCCCATTAGTTCCGTTTTCAGATAGGGGTGTCAGGGATGAGATGTAGTGATATGCCATATTTTTACGGCCAGACGCCCTTCCTGACGAAACCTCAGCGGAGGAGCTGTTACTGGTGAAATGAACGAAAGTGAGTAAGGAGATGGGAGGAATAAGCTGTGTATTATGAACAGGAACTGTCCCAGCATTTGCCTTGAAATGAAAATGGGAAACTACAGAAAACCACTCTCAGAACAGCCGACGACGGTGGGGTTCGTTTCCAGAGCCGTGTCATTCTACTCAGTACAAATCAGACATGCGGTGACGTGTGGACAATGATAAGCTTGTTGAGAAACTCATACAGGAACCTCACACGCAAGTTATCTCTACTCTCACAAGGTCGTCTATACAATACGCTGCTGTTATACCCGACCTAGGATACTCTTATCAGGCAGTATGTTCTCATTTTCATTACAAGAGTGATAATAACACACACCGGGCAAGTTGGCCGTGCAGTTAGGGACCCGCAACTGTGAGCCTGAATCCGGGAGATAGTGGGTTCGTACCCCATAAGACTCGCGTTAAGACCTATATGTGTCGGTGCGACGTAAAGCAAGTTCTAAAAAAAAAACATTATTTTCGTGTGTTATGTGTGAATCCTTGACCGAACAGTGAGCGGACTGGCTCTTGGTTCAGAGTGCGTAAATAAGTCAAGAAAACATATATTATGGGATTAAGGGTACGTTATTACTAGAGCTAGGAATTTTAGGTGCTGAACCTTATTTCTTTTTCGCTATTAAAATGCCCAAATTAGCTTGTCCTGCAAAGCAAACATAAAACGAACACCCCTAAATGTCTTCCATTTGCACTGTTTGCACCTTTTCTTAATGCTAGCACCTTTTTGCACCTTTTCTTAATGCTAGTACCTTTCTGCACACTTTCTTAATGCTAGAACCTTCTTGCACCTTTTCTTAATGCTAGCACCTTTTTCTAAATGCTAACACCTTTTTGCAACTTTTTCTTAATGCTAGCACCTTTCTGCACCTTTCTTTAATGCTAGCACCTTTTTCTTAAAGCTAGTACCTTTTTGCACCTTTTCTTAATGGTAGCACCTTTTTGCACCTTTTCTTAATGCTAGTATCTTTTTGCACACTTTCTTAATGCTAGTACCTTTTTGCACTTTTTCTTAATGCTAGCACCTTTTCTCAATGCTAGCACCTTTTTGCACCGTTTCTTAATGCCATTACCTTTGTGTACCTTTTCTTAATGCTAGCACCTTTTTGAACCTTTTCTTAATGCTAGTACCTTTTTGCACACTTTCTTAATGCTAGTACCTTTTTGCACTTTTTCTTAATGCTAGCACCTTTGTGCACCTTTTCTTAATGCTAGCACCTTTTCGCACCTTTTCTTAATGCTAGTACCTTTTTGCACACTTTCTTAATGCTGGTACCTTTTTGCACCTTTTCTTAACCCTACACTGCATGAATTTATTTACACCCACAACTCTGACGTGAAAATATTATTAGAGGGAGATTAGATATGTAACATCACATTGACAACATATTTTTGATGTATTTGATCATACTGGTGGGCAAAAATGGAAAAATTCAGGAATGTGCAAAAACGCTACATCATGCATTGAAGGCTACTAATGTACAATTGTAACCCAGTATAGTATATGAGCGGAATTATTGTTTATTACTTATAATAACATATAAGACTAATACAATTATTTTTAAACAATTAAAAGAGATTTATTACTTTGAAGGAATTGGAAAATAATAGCTTGCTCAAATGGATAGGTCATATCCGCAGTTCAAATGATGTGATAGCCTTTGAAACAATCTGCATTCTTTTTCAAACGCAGTGCTGCTCGGTAATGGCCATCCATCAACAGATGCTAATTTCAGATGAAAACCAGCCATAAAACATAGATTGCATGGTTGCTGGGTAACATTGATTGGCCATCCATCCATACTTCATATCACAGCCTGCACGGTTGCTAGGTAACATTGTCTGGCCATCCATCCATAATTTACATCACAGCCTGCACGGTTGCTAGGTAACAATGTCTGGCCATGCATCCACACCTTACATCACAGACTGCACGATTACTAGGTGACATTGTCTGGCCATCCATCCATACCTTACATCACAGCCTGCAGAGTTGCTATGGTTACACTTTTGTCAGGCTATCTTCCGTAACGCATATTTTCAGATGATCCCCAGATATAAGACATTTATGTCAAAAGGAATTACGAATATATTTGATAAAGGTAAACAAATCCATGTTGAGAAAACGCAATATAAATTACAATAAATATTATTATTATTATTATTATTATTATTATTATTATTATTATTATTATTATTATTATTGACTTAAATCTTGCAGCATTAATGAAATAATCATCAATAGAACACTATCAATAAGTACTTCAAGTCATTGCTGCCCGTAACCTTCAAACATGCGTCTGAAAATAAATGCCTTAGCTGCATGATGTAGCAAAAACGCTACACTCATATTTCAAGACTTTTTAGTAACAAATATTGTAAATTAAACATTATTAGACATTTATGCTAAAAGATAAGGATATTTTGGATAGTGCAGTATTTTTGTTAAACTTCAATCGTCAGCGAATCACCTAGAATTATATTTCAATGCTACTCATGCATGTACAGCCGCCATGACACATGTCCAACTGCCACAGGCTAAGATAATATAGCACATAGATGGAGAAAATCATTGCCCTTAGCCCCCTGTAACATAATTTCTGGAAGTACAGTTTTCAAAGATATTATGTACATAGCTAGGTTTGCTATCTTTTAGCATATTACTGGACTAAAAGAAGAAGAATATTATGTAGCGAAAACGCTACACTATGCAGTGTAGGGTTAATGCTAGCACCTTTTTGCACGTTTTCTTAATGCTAGCACCTTTTTGCACCTTTTCTTAATGCTAGTACCTTTTTGCACACTTTCTTAAATCTAGTACCTTTTTGCACCTTTTCTTAATGCTAGCAGCTTTTTGCACCTTTTTCTTAATGCTAGCACCTTTTTGCACCTTTTCTTAATGTCAGTACCTTTTTCCCACTTCTTTAATACTTATTTTATTCATTTTTCCTAAATAAATTAAATAAAAAGCCAAAGACTTCGTCTATGTAATTCCTCAATTCGTCATTAGAATCATAGGCTTCCTATACTGCTCTAATCGGGAGCTTAAGTTCGCACCTCGTGTTTGTTGAACAATTAGCTTTCCACCCTTCATCAGCCTTGTTATTACGGTATTACGTAGGTAACGGTTCAAAATACTGTTTGACCGTGTGTGGCGACTGACATTGCCCTATTAGCAAATAGCTGAATATTACGCTATTACGCTATTTTGGTCACAGGGCTCCCGGGTTCGATTCCCGGCAGGGTCGGGAATTTTAACCTTCATTGGTTAATTTCACTGGCACGGGGACTGGGTGTATGTGTCGTCTTCGTCATCATTTCATCCTCATCATGAAGCGCAGATCACCTAGGGGCGTCAAATCAAAAGACCTGCACCTGACGAGCCGAACATGTCCTCGGACACTACCGGCTCTAAAAGCCATACGCCATTTCAGTATACTGAAACAGAAAATGAATGCCGAGAAAATGCGTGATAATGCTAAATAGTTCAGTGCTGATGGTATTCAGAGCGACAGGTCGGTTCTAAGGTGTAATGTGTATGATATGTCAATAACCAAAAACAAAACTACCAACGTAATCATGTTATTCAGTACACAGAATGTATCTGTGATAATGTTACAAACTTTCTGCGGTGATACAGGACGGCCATTTGAGATAAGGAACCGTATTCCGGAGACGTTCGAATCAAAAGCTATTAATAATCTAAGTTGTTTAACGTCCGTCCGTTCTTAACAGACGCCTGCGTGTCAGAATTTCGTCCCGCAGTAGTCCTTTAACGTGCCGGAAGCCTATTCGAACGGGGGATGTTCGAACGGGTACGACAGAACTTTGTGCGACGATGCCTTGTCTGCATTGACGCAGGGGGACGCCATTTCGAACATTTGTTGTAAATGGAGCAGATCGTGAAACTTGTGCAGGTAAATGGACTTAAATGAGCAGAATTTTTTTTAACTTTTGAGTCGATCGTTTCCGGAACATGGTTCCTTCCCTCAAATTGATCCATTTGCCATCCTCCATCAGCCCTGATACATTCTGTATAGCTAGGGCAAAACGTGTGAAGAATAAGGAAGCTATATGAAATTTCTTAAATGGGCTATTGTGATTGACGTGAAGGAAGCACTGGAGGTTATTGGAAAGCAGATACTAGAACAGAGGTTAGCCAACAAATAGGCATTTAACATGGACTGCAAACAAAATTTGCACACTTGTGTCCGTTGGCGCTGAGCATTCCTTTTCTGTGTATAAGTATAGTATTTACTTAGTGACCGGAGATGCAACCTCACTGAAAATAACATTGAAAAGTTATCAGTTTTGAAATTTTTCTGGACATCTGATTTTAATAAGTTTGTGTTCTGCGACTTTTTTAGGCACATTTTTAATACATGATAACACGAGTGAATTTTGTGTCCTTTTATATGATGTAAAATCGGTTTCGGTGGTCTTTTTGTAAGAATATTTACATTTAAAATTTGCAATTTTTTGCACCTTTTTGGACTTCATTAAAGCACATTTCTTGCACCTTTTTAACCAAAATTTTGAACCTAAAATTCCTAGCTCTAGTTATTGCTGGTATTTAGTTGACAAACCAGCTGCGGTGATAATTCATGCTGCAATGATTTATCGGTTCAAAATAGTTAAAGGGGTTACTCAAGATGTAATCTTTCTCCCCTACTGTTTATAATTTTCATGCATCACTTACTGAGAGGTATAGGCCTACAATGGCAGGGAGGAATTCACTTTGATGAAACATTTTAATAAGCTGTTTAACTTATGCCGTCGATTTCGTCCTAATATAACACTGTCCTAAAAGCCTGCAATGTAATATCTTGGAGACTGGAAAGTGATGCTGTGAGATTGGTGTGAAAACTATAATTTCCAAGACTAATGTGATGTTAATTGGTAAGAAGACTTGAAGAACGGAATACCAAATACGTAACTTAATGAAAAAGTTCACAATTTGCTTTACGTCGCACCGACACAGATAGGTCTTATGGCGACGATAGGATACGAAAGGGCTAGGAGTGGGGAAGGAAGCGGCCGTGGCCGTCATTAAGGTAC
The DNA here is from genome assembly GCF_040414725.1 of Anabrus simplex. Classification (NCBI taxonomy): domain Eukaryota; kingdom Metazoa; phylum Arthropoda; class Insecta; order Orthoptera; family Tettigoniidae; genus Anabrus; species Anabrus simplex. Next base: position 692,389,328 of record NC_090265.1, read on the forward strand.
AGCCTGGTGTGAAAATGAGAAAACACGGAAAATTATCTTCAGGGCTGCCGACTGTAGGATTCGAGCCCACTATCTCCCGCACGTAAGCGACTGCAGCTATCGAGCTCGGTCAATGAAAAAAAAAATGAAATGGCGTATGGCTTTTAGTGCCGGGAGTGTCCCACGACATGTTCTGCTCGCCAGGTGCAGGTCTTTCGATTTGACTCCCTTAGGCGACCTGCGCGTCATGATGAGGATGAAATGATGATGAAGACGACACATACACCCAGCCCCCGTGCCGACCCTGCCGGGAATCGAACCCGGGACGCCTGTGACCAAAGGCCATCATGCTAACCATTTTTAGCCATGGAGCCGGACACGTAACTTTATACAAATCTGAGATAGGTAGATCTTTTCAGCTAGTACTTAAAATAACGTCGCCTCTGTGGTGTAGTGGTTAGCGTGATTAGCTGCCACCTCCGGAGGCCCGGGTTCGATTCCCGGCTCTGCCACGAAATTTGAAAAGTGGTACGAGGGCTGGAACGGGGTCCACTCAGCCTCGGGAGGTCAACTGAGTAGAGGTGGGTTCGATTCCCACCTCAGCCATCCTGGAAGTGGTTTTCCGTGGTTTCCCACTTCTCCTCCAGGTGAATGCCGGGATGGTACCTAACTCAAGGCCACGGCCGCTTCCTTCCCTCCTCCTTGCCTATCCCTTCCAATCTTCCCATCCCTCCACAAGGCCCCTGTTCAGCATAGCAGGTGAGGCCGCCTGGGCGAGGTACTGGTCATACTCCCCAGTTGTATCCCCCGACCAAGAGTCTGAAGCTCCAGAACACTGCCCTTGAGGTGGTAGAGGTGGGATCCCTCGCTAAGTCCGGGGGAAAAACCAACCCTGGAGGGTAAACAGATGATGATGATGACTTAAAATAACTGTTTTCCCAGAATGGTAGTATATAGATACTTAGTGACATTGAATCCAGGTGTTGTGAATCAAACGCCGTGAGCTCGAAATTGCTATAAATGTTATTGTGTAAGAATCGTTGTATAAGAGTGAAACATTATATCCCTGTTAGAGTGACCAGTGCGGCACGTCCCGCACTTTAAGGTACAGACGATATCAGTTACAGCGATCCCGAAGCGACCGCTAATCACGGTCGTTTTAGCCGACAGTCAATCAAACCGTTTTCTCATTCCTTCCTAAAAAGTAATATCCGCAACTTTTAGATTTCACACTTACTCGGGGGCCCGAGTTCGATTCCCGGTACTGCCAAAAATTTAAAAATGGCAGGTTAAAATGGTACATGCAGCTCACCTCCATTGGGGGTGTGGCTGACAAGAGCTGCACCACCTCGGGATGAGGACACGAGTTTTAGTCCGACTCGTTGGCTGAATGGTCAGCGTACTGGCCTTCGGTTCAGGAGGTCCCCGGTTTGATTCCCGGCTGGGTCGGAGATTTTAACCTCCATTGGTTAATTTCATTGGCCCGGGGGCTGGGTGTTTGTGCTGTCCCCAACATCCCTGCAACTACACACCACACATAACACTAGGCCTATGCTCCACCACAATGACAAGCAGTTACCTACACGGGGCAGATGCCGCTCACCCTCATCGGAGGGTCTGCCTTACAAGGACTGCACTCGGCTAGAAATAGCCGCACGAAACTATAATTAAAAGAATTAAGGTAAAACTTAAAAAACGTAACTGAATTAAGTACTGAATTTACAGTACAGTATTAGTGGGGTAAGACTGCGGGGAATGGCATTGGCTTCCACTTGAAGAACAGGTCCATTGATCGGCACATTGTTTGATCTTTGTCGCTTAGACCATCTCTCCCTTCTTCCAAATTGTGGAAATCGTTCAGTGTGATACACTCAAATCCTTGTAGATGCTGACTTTTGTATCCCCGTTTTCTAATCCCGATATTATATGTGACGTTTCTTCATTACTAAACGCTTCCCTTTTCTTTTGTGTCATCTTCAGAGCGATACTTGCCTTGACTATTTAACAGACAGACTGATTTAAAGTCTACAATAATAAGCGTTACATTGTTGTTAGCAATCTCCAATTATCTAACAAACAAAAATCAACAGTGGATGTTATAGCCGATAAATTTCTCCGAAAATGTGACCGAAATACGTCGTTTTATACAATATGTCAAATAAGCGACGTCGTACTAAGCGATTTTTTAAATACAACGTTATACAGGATATAGACGGGACCGTTACATTTCGCCGTTATATCCAGAACGTCGTTAAAAGCGATGTCGCTATAAATGGGTTCGACTGTATTTGATAAAAGTTTCGTTTTTTATCGGAACGAATTTTCGTGTTATTGTCATCGGTACGAATCTTCACAATACGCAACCGTCCTGCCATACAGCTTCAACTAAACGTTACCAACAGTATGATCTTTGAATGCGGAAAGAAGCAGGTTATAGCATCTTTGGAGGAGTGTTCCGGATGTACCTTCCGACTTCCGAGTTACCGTTAGTCTTTGCACGAAGCGCATCAACATAGACGTGTTGCATCAGCTGGATTTCTTCTTTAAGATTTTGTGATTTTTAAAATGGATTCGGCTTCGGATAGTGATGACTGTACTTCTATTCCGTCAAAGAAAGGAAGCCATCATTCAAACCCGAGAAGGCAAAATGGAAAAATAAACGCGTATGTGCATATAAAGACTTTACTTCCAAAACTGCTTCAATTTTCTTAAAAACGTGAGAAAATGGCGGTTGCAGTCTCTCAGTAAACTCTTCTACCGAATCTGTTACCCATTTGATGGGTAAACTTGTTCTTTCCCTGCTTAGCTTAGCTTAGCTTCAAAGTTGATGTAATTTTTCAAAACTCTCTCCTTCCACCATATGTACTCCTCCCTAAATGTATTATTTTCAGAACTCCTTCAAACCTTAAGCAATATTACTATTATTTGTTGTTTAGGGTCCAAATCTCTCTCCATCCTTCTTTTAATTTTTCTACAAAGTCAATTTAAGTTCATGCTTTCAACAATTACATATTTTTGCTAGTAGCTTTAAGTCGCACCGACACAGATAGGTCTTATGGCGACGATGGGACAGGAAAGGCCTAGGAGTTGGAAGGAAGCGGCTGTGGCCTTAATTAAGATACAGCCCCAGCATTTGCCTGGTGTGAAAATGGGAAGCCACGGAAACCATCTTCAGGGCTGCCGGCAGTGGGATTCGAACCCATTATCTCCCGGATGCAAGCTCACAGCCGCGCGCCTCTAACCGCACGGCCAACTCGCCCGGTCAACAATTACTAACACTGTATAATCCGTATTGCTACCACCCCCCTGTAGAGGAAGAAACTGAGTGATCCGTCAAAATGGAGGAAAACCAAGAGAAATATAAGAGGTAAGGAAACCTATAATTTTTAAATCTGAGGGTGTGAGTCCAAATGCATTAAACAATTTTGTGTAAATTGAGTAGTTGGCATAAAAATACAAAATAATATCAGTATTAATTACTTTTAAATTATTTATTTTCAAATATAGGCCTACTCAAATAAAGACCGCGAAGAATTACATCATCACACTGAAGAGGACGATAACCGGAGAATTTGAACTGTTCTGTTAATTTTGATTTAATGCTCAAATAATATCCACAGCAAAGGAAGAAATTCAGTATGTTGTCACAAATAAACGCATGCTTAATATTATAAACACGGTTCAGGTTTCAGAAAGCTTTTGTAACGTTTTTACAGTTTTTGGTAATGATAATAGTATTTCAAGTTTGTGATTTCAGCCTACTTAAATCTAAATGACAACGAAATTTTCAAAAACTCTCCCTAACCAAAAATGTTTAATAACTTCGGGAATATTGAGCCTTGATTTTCATAATTATGACTAATAAATGCGTGTTCACCCAGCTATCAAACTAAAAAAATATTAGCCGCTGCCACCATCGAGGAAAGGAATTATTAGTATACAGCGATTTTTACAAAATAGTTTTTTTCTTTTTTTTTTTTTGCTAGTTGCTTTACGTCACACTGGCACAGATAGTTCTTATGGCGACGATGGGACAGGGAAGGGCTAGGAGTGGGAAGGAAGCGACCGTGGCCTTCGTTAAGGAACAGCCCCAGGATTTGCCTGGTGTGAAAATGGGAAACCACGGAAAACCATTTTTAGGGCTGCCGACAGTGGGGTTCGAACCTACTATCTCCCGAATACTGGATACTGGCCGTACTTAAGCGACTGCAGCTATCGAGCTCGGTACAAAATAGTTTATTAAGTATGTAGACAGTTTTGGAAGTGAAGTCTTCATATAATGCAAAGTGGAAAACCAATAAGAACACAATGCTTTTGAAAATTTTACAGTTAAAAATGTAGCTGTCCCCCAAAATTGTCGAATGTCCCCCTTTTTTCCCTGTCTTGTCCGTCATTACTTCCTTCATCAGTTGGTCATCCCCTTAGCAGAATTGGACTTGCAGAAATTCAGGAATACAGTATTATGGACAAGGCTAAAATTTGGTATATATTGTACCAGGAATGCACGGTACATGCAGGATTTATTAAGAGCAATGTCGTATCATTATCACGTGTGCCAAGAACTCAAAGCTCGATGTTTTTACATCTACCAGGACAAGCAAGCTTACGAGCGAACAGCTGTGTGTGACGTGGATGCAGGGGCAAGGCAGACTGGCCCGCCCAACTCGTCAACCTACCTCGTGGCGAGCACTGGATACATCTGGAATGCGTGAGTCATGCATTCGAGGATTTTCGATTCAGAAATTAAAAACAAAAAAACGTTTTTAGTAAGGGTCGTATCGTCTTGGGAGATGCGCCATTTTGTAGCCAATCACAAGAACGTATCGGTTGTCAAATCTCAAGACAATCCATCGAGGGATTTTCGAGTAAATCCACTTTGAAATAATCACGTATTCCTATGACGTGTAGACCTTGACCATAAAGACGGGGCTACACAGCGACAGACAGGCATTCTTCGGCAAAGCCTCTGCGTGGCCAGACCCTATGTCAGGGCCTCTCAAACGCCCAAAATCTCACGCGTGCAGAGCGAGGCGTAAGAGCTCCGTGCACTGTGCATCGGTGCCGCTCGGTGCCGCTCGGTATGGCTCGGATCAACGCTTCGTCTCTGGGCTACTCGGCTATGCTCGGCTCTACTCGGCTATACTCGGCTCAACTCAGCCAGGATTTGGAGCGCTACGGCGCAAGTGGGGGAGAGGGAGACAGGCGGAGCGAGCGAGACAGGCGTGGGGAAAGAGAGAGACAGCGCTATTGCTCCAAATCGAGGAGTAGGGGTCTGCACTCTGGTCAACCAAGCCAAGTCGTCTTTTGCACCGTGCACAGTGCATGCACCCTGAGAGGCCCTGCCCTATGTAGTCAAGTGACGACGTGGTGATTACGAAACGCGACGTGTGAATTCTCATATCGATAACTGAACTCAGTGTAGTTCTCGAACTGCGGAACTTAATATTTCTTCGACCAAAAACCAAGTGAAGTGTTTAACTGATTTCGTTACTGTGCAAGTGTTAAAGCGTTATTTAATATTTCAGTAACTGTGATATTTAAGTGTGTTTGAAATATTTCATCGTTATAACACAAGTGTTTGCATATTTCTTCTTATTCAACACTCAAGTGCCCCTTAACTATTGATAAACTTTGAGTACGATAAGCTGTGCCAATCCCACTGTTAAATACGAGTAACGTAAACTGATAATCCATTATAGTGTTGATCTTAACGGGAGTCAAACTGATTTCTGGACAACATTATATACAGGGTGATTTTTTCCACCGTGTACAGACTCTAGGGATTGATCGAGGAGAGGATACGGAACAGAAAAGGTCTAATGAACCTATGACGGGAAATGCATGATTTGTTCTTTAGGGACCATTTATTCAATCATCCTTTGTTACAAAGACGGTGGTATAATACGCGCTGTACCATGCAGCCACAGTTGCAGTATGTGTTGGAAATGGTTTCCATGTGCCTCCACGCATGCGCGTACGCGACGTAGTATGTTCAGTCTCACACGTAGACATCGGCCAGACTGCATACGAACAGTGTCAAAGGCAGCATGAATACGCTGCTCTAGTGTCTCATCATCTGGACTGGGCTCTGTATACACAATACTTTTGAGATAGCCCCATAACCAGAAATCGCACGGGTTGATATCTATTGAACGAGCAGGCTATGCAACTGGACCTCCTCGTCCGATCCATCGACCAGGGAAGACATGATTGACATGCGTCCGGACGTTCACGGCGAAGTGGGCTGGGGCACCATCATGTGGCAGCTACATAACCCTGTGAATTATAAATTTTCCGTTTTCCAGCAGGGGAGGCAAAGCCTTCCGCAAGAAACGCCGACAGTTCCGGCCTATTACGTGACGTGAAAGGATGACTGGTCCCAAAACACGGTCGCCAATTAACCCGGCCCACACATTCCGGCTGAACTGCTGCTGATGATTCCCTGGCACCAAACCATGGGGGTTCTGCATACAATCCCACATATGACTGTTATGGAAGTTGAAGAAACCACTCCGCGTAAAGGTGGTCTATCTGTGAACAGGATGGAAGCCACAAAACCCGGAATCGTGGTTGCCTGGTGAATAAACCAGTAACACACCGCTCCCGATGTGGAAAGTCTGTAGCTAGTAAGCCCTGCACACGCTGCATATGATAAGGATAGCAGCAATTGTCATGGAGAATGTTCCACGCGGTCGTCTGGCTTACCTTGTACTGGCGGGTAAACTGCCTGGTATGGCACGGCGGTCGCCTTCCACAGTGTTAATCACATTTTCTTCCACGTCTGGTGTCCGAACAGGGCGGGTAAGTCCTTCATGGTTTTCTGCTTCCTTAAACGACCCTGTCTCAAACAAACGGCGAAACACTGTTGCAAACATTGAAAATGAGTTGTTGTTGTTGTTGTCGGCGGGGATAGGTCTCTCGATACAACCGTGCTGCCCGACGCCCGTTCCCATTGGCCTTGCCGTAAGTGAACACCATGTCGGCAAGCTCCCGAGTGGAATACGGAACCATTGTGTAAACGCTGCAACACATCCACTACCCGGTGAGTCAGCACGAGAAGTGACTCGGACACAACGTTATCAATGACTATGCCAGGAGCGGGCGCTAGGGCATGACATATGAGGAACATTACCACCCTCTAGGAGGAAACCACGCATACTGAAACTGTGGCGGCATGGTACAGCACGTATTGGCCAACAGTCTCTGCAGCAAAGTATGATTGAATACATGGTCGCTAGCATGGACACCATGCATTTCCGGAGTTACGTTCATTAGACCATTTTTGTTCCGTATCCTCTCCGCGATCAATCTCTACAGTTTGTACACGGTTGAAGAAATCACCCTGTATAGTGGCTTCTAAATATTTTTCAGTGACTTTATTATTTTAGGAGACTCACTGTGCTAAGAGTGACGGACAAGTTATTATTTACTTCACGTTATTAACGGTGTCTTACGGATGAACTCTTTATTAGCACTTTTTGTGTGTCAAGTGCGACAGTATTATTTTTCGTTGTGGCAAATAACAACAGATAGTGTATTGCAACTGAACTGTGTTTAGTTTCATCATTTTCAGTGGTAAATAACCATGAACTGTGTTCCATCATTTCGTTTCTTAAATCAATGTTATGCGCATCTTTAACTTTGACATAATGAAATGACATTAATTAATTTCTATGTGCAAGTGTCAAATGAAGTTTATTGGCATATTCCAAACAAAGTGTTATCTGCCCATATAAATTAAAGGTATTTTGCAAATTTTGGTGACAAGTGATTGTGAACGTGTCGGGGGACTGTAGGACTGTGAACACTCGTATACAGCTAAACCACGAGTGATTACCCCGCATCAAGATCACCGTAGACCACCGAGAAATTTGAGACCTTCAGGTACGAGGCACGGGACTTGGCAGCACGAGTCTAGTTCCATGGTGACGAGAGGATCCTGGAGTACGAGTTGCCTGGAGAACCATTTGGGAAGACGATTCGGATTCATGGTCATTGTTTTCATCACCATTTGTTTTAGATTCTACTCAGTGGATACATTTTGAAGTTTTAATTTTCGTTTCCTTTTGTTGTACCCCGTACCATTAGGGGCCGATGACCTAGCTGTTAGGTCCATTTAAACAATGAACATCGCAATTGCATCATCATTATCAAATGAAGGATTTGGAAACACTTAGTAAATTCATAAAGGGGCTCGCAGTACGATTACTGAAAGGCATTACAGTGTACAGAAGGTGTGAATGCCTCAGGGCCTGTACTACGACTGTCAGGTAAACATCCAGGTACGTAGGTTACAATTTTGAATACTAGAAGTTAAAAAATATTTTCCTGCGTACTACCAACGGATTTTAACGACGGTATTTATGCGGAAGATGTAGTAATATTTTAATTGCGTTGGTAATAAGGTTAGTGAAAATGTAATGAAATTTAGCGCGGTGGTATACGTGTTCCCTGGTATTTTCGTTTGTTTAGCGCTATTCCTAGTCCAATATCAGACTCTTATTAAGTTATAATGTTTAAGTTCAGGTCAAAAACAGAATTAGGGATGAAATCTACACATACGAGGAAATATTAAAATTAATTATGTATCAAAACTCAGAAATTATAGAAAATAAAAAGACTGAAAATGTAATAATAATAATAAAACGTTATTTGCTTTACGTCCCACTCACTAATTTTTCGGTCTTCGGAGACGCCGAGGTGCCGGAATTTAGTCCCGCGGGAGTTCTTTTACGTGCCAGTAAATCTACCGACATGCGGCTGACGTATTTGAGCACCTTCAAATACCACCGGACTGAGCCAGGATCGAACCTGCCACGTTGGGGTCAGAAGGCCAGTGCCTTAACTATCTGAGCCACTCGACCCGGCGACTGAAAATGTAACCTGGACGCAAAGGTTAAGATTCAGGTTATGTATCCTATCAACTAATTCCTACCACACGGTATAATTCTGTTTTTTTATATTTAATACTAATTACGAGGATGCGTGTTACGGTGAAAGTAAACTTTATATTCGTAATGCCACTTTATGCGGCGTACGATGATTAACGCCTCTATGGTGTAGTGATTAGCGTGATTAGCTGCCACCCGCGGAGGCCCGGGTTCGATTCCCGGCTCTGCCACGAAATTTAAAAAGTGGTAGGCTACGAGGGCTGGAACGGGTCCACTCAGCCTCAAGAGGTCAACTGAGTAGAGGTGGGTTCGATTCCTACCTTAGTCGTCCTCGAAGTGGTTTTCCGTGGTTTCCCATCTCTCCTCCAGGCAAATGTCGGTATGGTACCTAACTTAAAGCCACGGCCACTTCCTTCCCTCCTCCTTGTCTATCCCTTCCAATCTCCCCTCAAAGAAGCCCCTGTTCAGCATAGCAGGTGAGGCAGGCTGGGCGAGGTACTGGTCCTCCTCCCCAGTTGTATCCCCCGACATGATGTCTGACGCTCCAGGACACTACCCTTGAGGCGGTAGAGGTGAGATCCCTCGCTGAGTCCGAGGGTAAAACCAACCCTGGAGGGTAAACAGATTAAGAAGAAGGATGTTTAACTTGAGTATTAATTCAATTTATTGTTGCTAATTTAGTAAGTAGTTAGTTTCTTTTCCCCAAGACAATGTTAGAATAGTAACTGGCAAGCATTTATCTCACTTTAGTGTAAATAATTATTAGCAAATTTTCATTAAGGTAAAGAAATATAACCTCCATAACGTCTTCATTCGACGGACAAATCACCATGAACAACGTCGTACACCTTTACTCCGTATGTGCGTCGCAGATAGATTTGGAACAGAACCCAAGGTTTTCACATGCACTCTAATGATTAGGAAATGCGTACTATCACCTCTAGCACCCTAACGACTAACATTAAGAAGGTGAAATAATGTTGGACAATTGGGACTCGAACCCATAAATAACTGCGTGGCAGCATCAAATGATGTTGCCGTAACGACTACGGCTACCTAGGAAGCTTGTTAGTGAATTCCTTGGTTGCAACTCATATAGTCACTAGCAACAAATTGCTAGCTTGGGAAATTTTAAACAATCTGTGGCAGCTGGACAGGAAGTATGATATATTTTATAAATATATACATAGATTACATTATAACAATTTATTTTTCGTATAGCATCATGCAGATGTAGATTCAACTTGATATGTAGCCATCTTGATTCCTACAGTAGCGTCCCCGATAGGAACAAAGTCCCAGACAAGAGCTTTAACTGCCTCTCCAACTTCGGCATAGCTAAACTCGAGAATATTCTCCCAGTTTGCACATAAACGAAAGTCTTCGTACGCGTTTTCAACCGAACTTTCTGATAAATGTGCAAACTGCCATATAAATATAAACCACACTTTTATATGGCTGCCGTAGTACAGGCCCTCAGGATGACGGCTAATTTGAGTGCACACAACACGAGCAAGTAATGACATCCTCCATCTGTGTTCACGAGTCTCGAAGGTGGCACGCATTGTTTCTTATGACTCTCTAACAAGAGCTCAGTGAGTCCCCGACCTCGGAGCGTGATCCAACTGCTCGAATGTAGGCGGAACACTGCTCTTCCAGGGAACAAGTCATAATCATCTAGTTCGTCTGTGACACTTCCGCTAAGAAAATTACCGTGTAAATTACTGAAATATGCGTGCGGAACGTGATTTCATCATGATCTAGTGCAATATATCATACAAATAATAGATATTACAAGGAGGCAAACCAGAAGTAATTTGTGACTGCTCATATCCTGAGCATAGCCTCGGGACTTCCAGATTTATAAGTAAATGTATCGTAGGCCTAAGAAATTTAAGATCTCTATAAAACGACAGAATGTACACAACACTTAATACCGGAATTTCCCAGTAACTTATGTCTATAAATAAATAAATAAATAAATAAATAAATAAATAAATAAACAGTCCGTCTCTGTGGTTAGTGTAATTAGCCACCCCGGGAGGTCCGGGTTCGATTCCCGGCTCTGCCACGAAAATTTGAAAAGTGATACGAGGGCTGGAACGGGGTCCACTCAGCCTCGGGAGGTCAAATGAGTAGAGCTGGGTTCGATTCCCTCCTCAGCCATCCTGGAAGTGGTTTGCCGTGGTTTCCCACTTCTCCTCCAGGCAAATGCCGGGATGGTACCTAACTTAAGGCCACGGTCGCTTCCTTCCCTCTTCCTTGGCTATCCCTTCCAATCTCCCCATCCTCCACAAGGCCCCTGTTCAGCATAGCAGGTGAGGCCACCTGGGCGAGGTACTGGTCATCCTCCCCAGTCGTATCCTCCGACCCAGAATCTGAAACTCCAGGACAGTACCCTTGAGACGGTAGAGGTGGGATCCGTCGCTGAGGCCGATTGAATAACAAACCCTGGAGGGTAAACCGATAAATAAATAAATAAATAAATAAATAAATAAATAAATAAATAAATAAATAAATAAATAAATAAATAAATAAATAAATAAATAAATAAATAAATAAATAAATAAATAAATAAATGCGTATAACACAACACAGTGCCGGGCTGAATGGCTCGGTCGGTTGAAGTGCTGACCTTCTGACCCCAACTTGGCAGTTTCGATCTTACCCTAGTTCGGTTCTATTTGAAGGTGCGCAAGCACGTCAGGCTCGTGTCGCTAGATTTATTGCCATGTAAAAGTACTTCTGCTGGGCTAAATTCCAGCACGTAGGAGTCTCCGAAAACTATGAAAGTAGTTAGTAGGACGTAAAATCAGTAATATTGTAATTATTATTATTATTATTATTATTATTATTATTATTATTATTATTATTATTATTATTATTATTATTATTATTATTACACAACACAGCAGTCATCCACCTGGAAGCCCTATTTGTCAAGCATTGTCTGTCAAAGAACAGAAAAAGGCTTTAATGGAAGATGGTGTCCCTTTGGAAAAACCAAATAATCGTAAATATAGATTTCAATGAATGAAACTCAAATTCATAATGATCAATTTATTTGCATCATTTCACAAAGTCAGTCATGGTCATCCATCTATACTTCACATTGCAGCCTGTACGGTTGCTAGGTAACATTACGTCACACATTTTGTTGGGGTAACTTCTTCTTCTTAATCTGTTTACCCTCCAGAGTCGGATTTCGCCTCGGACTACACGAGGGATCCCATCTTTACGGCCTCAAGGGCATTGTCCTTGAGTGTGAGACTTTTTGGTAGGGTATACAACTGGAGAGGAGGACCAGTACCTCGCCCAGGCAGCCTCACCTGCTATGCTGAACAGGGGGCTTGTGGAGGGATGGAAAGATTGAAAGGGACAGACAAGGAAGAGGGGAGGAGGCGGCAGTGGCCTAAGTTCGGTACCATTCCGGCATTTGCCTGGAGGAGAAGTGGGAAACCTCGAAAAACCATTTCGAGGATGGCTGGGTGGGAATCGAACCCACCTATACTCAGCTGACCTCTCGAGGCTGAGTGGACTCCGTTCCAGCCCTCATACCACTTTCCAAATTTCGTGGCAGAGCCGGGAATCGAACCTGGGCCTCCGGGGGTGACAGTTAATCACGCTAACCACTACACCACAGAGGTGGACTGGGGTAACTTCGCGTCGCAAATTTACAGAATACTCCCAGCCAGAAAATATATTTATGTCAAAATTGAAGTTTAGAGAGAAAAAGAAGAATTCTCAGAAAATATCGTGGACCAGGTGCTTAAAGATCGGGGAATACTGTAGACGAAACCTCTTCAAATGTTAACGGACTTTTGGGACACCCTGTAATAAAACGTATTTTCTTAGCATAAAGCGTTTATTCTTGTATGACCTTCTTAGTCTTTGTCAACCAGGTAGTACGGACTTTCTTGTTTCGCACCGTCTCTAAGGCCAGGAGATTTGTATCGGTGAAGGAGATGTGTGGAGAAGGTGAGAAGGTTGGCGGTCGTGGCCCATACTAGGAGCTGTCCCGGTATTCGCCTTAGTGCAGGAGAATGAAAAACCACGGAAAACCATTCTCAGGACAGCCGACGGCTGGGTGAGCACGTCTCCGTCTACCGAATGCAGAGGCGTAGACTCAAGGTAAAGCCGTGGCCACGTCTCCTATGCTCGGTTGACCGGTCGTAGTGCAGATCTGTCGAATCAGGGACCGGCCGAGGCGACTTGTGAGCGGAAACCAAGTCTGCATCCGCAGTCGGATGTTGTATTTTAGCATCTCTAATGTGGTCGGACGATCGCGGTATCAATCAGTCACTACTGATCTGCATTTAGGGCAGTCGCCCAGGTGGCAGACTCCCTATCTGTTCTTTTCCTAGCATTTTCTTAAATGATTGCAAAGACATTGGGAATTTATTGAACATCTCCCTTGGTAAGTTATTCCAATCACTAACTCCCCTTCCTATAAACGAATATTTGCCCCAATTTTTCCTCTTGAATTCCAACTTTATCTTCATATTGGAATCTTTCCTACTTTTAAAGACACCACTCAAACTTATTCGACTACTGATGTCCTCCCACGCCATCTCTCCACTGACAGCTCGGAACATACCACTTAGTCGAGCAGCTCGTCTCCCTTCTCCCAAGTCTTCCGAGCCTAAACTTTGCAACATTTAACGCTACTCTTTTGTCGGAAATCGTCCAGAACAAATCGAGCTGCTGTTCTTTGGATTTTCTCCGGTTCCTGAATCAAGTAATCTTGGTGAGGATCCCATACTCTGGAACCATACTCTAGTTGGGGACTTACCAGAGACTTATATGCTCTCTCCTTTACATCCTTACTACAACCCATAAATACCCGCATAACCATGTGCAGAGATCTGTACCCTTTATTTACAATCATATTTATGTGATTACCCCAATGAAGATCTTTCATTATATTAATACCTAGGTATTTACAATGATTCCCGAAGGGAACTTTCACACCAGCAACGCAGTAATTAAAACTGAGAGGACTTTTCCTATTTGTGAAACTTGAGACTTCAGGTAAAACCACAACCAATAATCACACGGATTGAGGTCGGGGGAACGGGGAGGCCAGGCAGTAGCATCTGACGCCTTCTCTCACGACACCTCCTTTTATACCGTACACGTATCTCATGCGGCATCACTGACGTCTTGCTGTCCAGCGCCATCTGTTGGCTTATTTGTGCACTCCTGGTTGGTGTCTATAAAACCCCATGTCATGCCAATCCTGTGTGTCAGTTATTATATCTCTACCTCCAATATTCCGTGAAGTATTGCCCCGTCAAATGTTAATGGACTTTTGGATCACTCTCTATTTTCATTTCATTAGGTTATAGGCTACGTAGGAAATAAACTCAATTACTTTGATATGTGATAATTTAATACTCCTTTGACCACTACACAGGGGCTGCCTGGCCGAGGTGGTAAAGACGTGCTCGGTTCGCCCGGAAGGACGTGGGTTCGAATCCCCGTCAGGAAGTCGGAAAATTTAAGAAACGAGATTTCCACTTCCGGAAGTGCACATGGCCCTGAGGTTCACTCAGCCTACACCAAAAATGAGTACCAGGTTAATTCCTGTGGGCAAAGGCGGCCGTGCGTAGAGCTAACCACTCTACCCCATCACGTGCCGCGGTTAACAATGGTGGAAGCCTTTACCTTCCACTCCTCCAAGGGCCTTCATGGCCTGTACGGAGGTGACTTTGTCTTTGTTTGACCACTACCCGTCCTCTACTTATAGGCTGTACGAAGACAGTGAATTGATTTAAAAAGAAGTAGTTTGTACAGAACTCGAAGAAGTAAAACTAATTATGAAGTTATTTTAATTTTACAATTTGTTTTACGTCTCACTGACACGCATAGGTTTTGTAGCGACGATGGTATAGGAAATAGCTAGGAATGAGGAGGAAGTGGCCGTGGCCTTAATTAAGGAACAGCTCCCAGCATTTACCTGGTGTGAAAATGGGGAACCACGGAAAACCATCTTCAGCGCTGCCGACATTGGGGTTCGAACCCACTATCTCCAAAATGCAAGCTGATAGCTACGTGACCCAAACCGCGCAGCGACTTGCTCGGCATTTGTGAAATTAGATCTACAAATTTAAAAACAATATTCTAAAAACCAATAAGTGAAGATAAAAGCTGATAAAAGATTTTAAAACTTTTTTAAAAAATTATAAGAAAATCTTGAGAAATCCTTCCTACAAAACTGAAAGTATAAACATGACGAATAGAATACCTAGTGTGATCACTCCGCTCTTTTAACACTGTCGTTGGTGGCCCCGCCGGAGTGTGGCGCTGCAGTCGCAACGAACCAGCTATAATAACACTTGCGCCAATTTGTCGGCGAAGGCAATAGCGGGCGTGCGTGAAGTCATTGTAACAATTTAACGCCTATCGAGGGAATTTTTTTGTTTTGATATTTTTCGAAAGTCTGTATCTGTGCAGTGCTTTGTGTGTGCAACCAACTAGTTTTATTTTATTTCGAGAAAATGTACTGTTTCGTTCTTGGTTGTAAATCGGGTTTCGGAAGGAAGCCTGATGGTATGCGATTTTTCATACCTCCAAAAGAAAATAATCTGTTTGCGAAGTGGACGGGAGTTATTCCGCGAAAAGATAAGCAACTGTCAGCCGAAAGCAATATGTGACCTGCATTTTTCGGCTGATTTAATTAACTTATAAAGGCGGGCTGTTTGAGTTGTGAACGGTAAAAACGTTGTACGTTCTCGTGTGAGGTGTAAATTAAGACCATATTTTTCCAAATTTACCGAAATACCTATCCAATGAGGTAAAACCGTGAAAGGCACTCTGTAGGAAAAGGAATGAAGACAATATCAAGAGGAAAACGAACAAGAATTATGATGTGAGTGAAGTAGTGATGGCAACAGTGAGCTGTAAGGTTCAAGTTCAGCCTAGTTGTAGTCAAATTCACGGCCAAACTAGTTCTCTTACCGATGCCCAAAAGTCAATAGTTTCTCTCTAAAGACTAGTTCTCTTACCGATGCCCAAAAGTCAATAGTTTCTCTCTAAAGATTACTAAAGAACGCAACTCGTAATTTAATGTGAGCTAAATGTCTCTTTCCTCAGTCAAAGCTAGGATTAATTACTACAGAGGCAGATTAAGAACACGAAATGTTTAATATTTTATGTACTCCGTTTAAAAAGTCTTTTTTATGTAAAGCACAATATTGCTTTCGCTTTTCGTAATGTTCCATTTTATTTCGTGTGTTCTCTTATTTTAAAGTCCAGAGGTATTTCTTCGTGGGGACTGAGAATATTATTTACAACTCTCTGTATTATTCATGTCTAAACAATTGGGTGTTGTATTTTTTTATTTTGCGTATCAGTGTAACCTCCAATTAAAAATCTGACCGTGTAGCGTTGGTGATTAGCTCCACTAAGGCCGCTCTGCGGGAGAGCGCTTGAACTCTGTGAGTGATCTCACTAGGTATTCTATTCGTCATGGTATAAGTATGATTCGGACTTGAGGCCATTTGATCTTATTCCGATGAGTAGTCTGTAGATGATGTCTCAAAATGAGGATGCAACTCCTGAGAGCTTTTAAAAATACTGCAGGCCAACACGAGTGCTTGTTTCAGAATGTATAATAAACAATGAACGACAAAAGATTTGCACGAGTTTTTGCCTAAACGTAGTATACTCAGCCAGGTACATAGCTGTGGCTTTGCTTGCGCCTGCACTGCGCATGTCGCCATTTAGTCTTTACAGCACAAAGTGGTAGAAGTCGGCTGCTCATCCCTTTTTCTGTACTCACGCCATTAGCTCGTGGAGCGGTGCTTTCTCTTTGCACACCTTTGCTCTCCAGTCTGAGCTAATCAGCCTGGCATGAATTATCCTTTTTAATGCTGTAAACTATCCTTAGCAGACGAAGCAGGGGCCCCTATAGTACGAAAAACATGAATTTAAGCAATTTCCTCAATTGCGCCAAAAGTTGAAGGGCTAAAGGGCGCGGAAAGGTTTCAAATTGTAATTCTAGGTAAGCTCTATCAAATTAAAAAAATATTTGAGAATCACTTCCGGCCAAAATACACTTCCGGAACAACAGTATGTTAGTAGTATGTTAGCCGTGTCACTTGCTTCTTCACTCGTTTTTTTATTCAAATCCTTATTTAGATTTTTCTTTCTGTAATGTGTTCCTCAGTTCAATGCCCTCAGGCACTATTTGATTTTTTGAAAAATTCCCATACCGAATGTAGTTAAAAGGGCTTAAGTGAAACTCTGCATTGACTTACATTAGCGGTCATAGTGGTGCTTAAGTAAACAAAGTATTGACTCATATTAGCGCTCGTAGAGTTAGAAAAAGGCAAAGTACTGATCTAATCGACCGGATAACGATGATTAAGAAAAGGATTGTAATTTTTAAGAATAAATAAAGAATATATTTTTCTCATACTTTATTTACCTAAAATTCGTAGCTCATATCGCCAGGATGTTTTGAATAATGAGTTGCTTGCCTGAACGGCTAGAAGAGTAGATTTTTGTTTGTTTTTCGAATTGAGTCTCTATGGACTGCGCGTTAACAACCAATCTCATTGTCAGTGTCTGTGATATGTTCGTCTGCTGGCTTTGACATCCTGCTAATATCTCTTGAGCTCATCGATCAGCGCTTCCCGCCGCTCCTCTGTTAAAGGGTCTCTCCGTCTTTAGGGTTCTGTCTCCACCATAAAACCCTGATGGTTTTTCGCTATCCTTCTGAAACTATTCCTGTCACTGACTTCATCTTCCGTAATGCCCACCTCTCTCAGATCTTTCTCACACTCTTGGAACCATCTCAGTTTAGATGCCTTTGGTTTTCATTATTCATTTGAAAGATATGCCCATAAAACAGCAACCTTCTCTCTATAATTGCTGTTGTTATCCGTTCCATCTTGCTGTATACTTCTTTATTGGATTCAAGTCGAAAATGCCCGTCAACCCATCCACTGCCCACGATCATGTGTAGTATCCTTGTTATAAGGCGTGATCAGAGAGCGTTGCTGCAGCGGACATGAAACGTAGCGCGACTCCGATGCGGGTATTTAATTACTGACATATAGGCAAAGGGTTTAGTATGGCAGCCGTGTCGTGCCGAGGTTCGTGCGTTAAATGCGGCCATGTGAATTATGGCTTCGTCATTACCAAATGCGTCCAAACAGGACCAACGTGCTGTTATTCTGTTCTTGGCTTCCAAAGAAATCACATCGGTGGACATCCATCGGAGAATGAAGAATGTGTATGGGGCAGCATGTCTGTCGAAAACCACTGTTGTGTAATGGTGCAGCAAGTTCCGTGCGGGTCGCGTTTCGATACAAGATGCCGGCCGATATGTGAGGCCAGCGTCATTCATTACGAATAACAACAAACGGGCGGTGGATGAGGCGAATATGGCCCCATAATCTAGTCCTGATCTCTCCCCGTGCGATTAACACGCCTTCGGTCTCCTCAAAAAGGCCTTGAAGGGTCGACGCTTCCTGTCGGACGAGGATGTGCAGCAGGCAGGGGGTTACGGACTTCTTCACGCAGCAGGACACGGTGTATTACCACACGGGGATCTTCAACCTAGTGTGCGTTGATAGGATGAATGCCTCAATGCTCACGGTGATTTTGCCTGACTGGCATCCCGATTCAGGATTGTACGCCCGTCGAACGGAAACTTTTTGATCGTCCCTTTTATCTTCATTCTTTTATGCCAATAGCCCCAGGGGCTCTGAAATTTGGAGCGTGGGTTGGCGACCACGGGGCCCTTAGCTGAGTCCTGGCATTGCTTCCACTTACTTGTGCCAGGCTCCTTACTTTCGTCTATCTTATCCGACCTCCCTTGGTCAACTCTTCTTCTTTTCCGACCCCGACGCTATTAGGTTTGCGAGGGCTAGGGAGTCTTTCATTTTCACGCCCTTCGTGGCCCTTGTCTTCCTTTGGCCGATATCTTCATTTTTCGAGGTGTCGGACCCCTTCCATTTTTTCTCTCTGATTAGTGTTATATAGAGAATGGTTGCCCAGTTGTACTTCCTCTTAAAAATAATCACCACCACCACTTTATGCCAATGTTGTCTACGACTGCGACATCAGTTTCACTTTAAAGGACAACTTTCCGCGTTGAGACGATTTAAACATTTCTCTTCCTGTAGGTGTTGTATTGAAAGTCGCACTCAAAATATTGTTTTCTAATTCTTCGCTGAATGATACGAACAGTACAGTATAACGTCACGAAGTAGTTCAGTTCCTGACAATGGATCTTCCTTCCTTGTTTAGTTTATCAATTCCAATTAAAAGAACTGACACGTACAACATAATATAAAGTTGTCAGGGTCGATGTTTTCTTCTTAGCAACGTTGCGATATTACGACAACTCGTATTACAGTATAAACCCCAGAGACTGCAGCATTTTCAGACACACCCGCAATGAAAGTGAGCTGTGCATACCATTTTACCCACATGCCAAACTTCCTGAAATCTGTGTCAGTACCGGGAATCGAACCCAGGGACGGCAGCTTATTTTTTTTTTGCTTTACGTCCCACCGACAGAGATATGTCTTATGGCGACGATGGGATAGGAAAGGCCTAGGAAGTGGAAGGAAGCGGCCGTGGCCTTAATTAAGGTACAGCCCCGGCATTTGCCTGGTGTGAAAATGGGAAACCACGGAAAACCATTTTCAGGGCTGCCGACAGTGGGGCTCGAACTCACTATCTGCCGATTACTGGATACTGGCCGCACTTACGCGACTGCAGCTATCGAGCTCGGTGGAGTGGCAGGTAATAGCGCTAATCATTACGTTATGGAAGCGGACCCTCATTTGGTAATGTTCGTATTTCTAACGAGCCACGTCCAGCTTAACCATCATCGCTCAGGTTTTTCTTCTTCTTCTTCTTCTTTGTTGGTCATAGATGCGAGCTATGTTATACATGAGGACTTGGTACAATTTTAGACTGGATGCCATCTCCAAGTGGAGTGATGTTACAACTGAATGGGTTGGATACGTGATTCGGGCCATGTATTTGCCAGTTTCAGTCGGGAGATAGTGGTTTCCAACCCCACTGCCAGCAACCCCGAAGATGTTTTCCGTGGTCTCCCATTTTTAATTTTGTAATTTGCTTCACGTCTCACCGACGCAGAAAGGTCTTATGGCGGCGATGGAATAAGAAATGACTAGGACTGGGAAGGAAGTGGCCGCAACATTTGCCTGGTGTTTAAATGGGAAACCACGGAAATTCATCCTTAGGGCTGCCGAGACTGGAATTCGAACGCATTATCTCCCGAATATACACTCGCAGCTGCGCGGCCCTAACCGCATCGCCAACTCGCTTGGTTCGTTTGTTCCTGTTAAATGTCTAGCAATAATACATATTGGTTATTAACAGTTCCAAAATGGCTGTTGTGTTGGATAATGCCGAATTGAAGCAATTATAACAACACTTCTGACTAAGAAAGAGTTTTGCGATGTTAAAAATTTTGAACATCTGACAGAAAGAGAGTTTCTTTAAAAATATAGAATATAAAAATGCCGTCAAATTTCCTGTTGGGAAATCAAAATGACCATACATATTTCAATAAAAGAAACTCAAAGTGACAGCGATTAATTTAGTTGTATCTAACGAATCCTTTTCGAGAGACTTCTGTATGGAATATTGAATTTGTACTGTAACGCCCCTCTTTAATAATAGACTATGTCTTTCAGTCATGGTCATCCATCAATACCTCACATCACAGCCTGCAAGATCACATCGACCATCTGTACTCTAACGCCCCTCTTTGGTAATATGTCTCTCAGTCATGGTCATCCCTCAATACTTCACATCACAGCCTGCAAGATCACATCGACCATCTGCACTCTAACGCCTCTCTTTGGTAATATGTCTCTCAGTCAAGGTCATCCATCAATACTTCACATCACAGCCTGCAAGATCACATCGACCATCTGCACTCTAACGCCCCTCTTTGGTAATATGTCTCTCAGTCATGGTCATCCCTCAATACTTCACATCACAGCCTGCAAGATCACATCACACATCCGCACACACATCACACATCTGCACTCTAACGCCCTTCTGTGATAATATGTCTCTCAGTCATGGCCACCCATCAATACTTCATATGTCCGGCACCATGCCTAAATGGTTAGCGTGCTGGTCTTTGGCCACCGGGGTCCCGCGTTCGATTCCCGTCAGGGTCGTGAATTTTAACCATAATTGGTTAATTTCGCAGGCACGGGGGCTGGGTGTATGTGTCGTCTTCATCGTCATTTCATCCTCATCACAACGCGCAGATCGCCTACGGGAGTCAAATCAAAATACCTGTATCTGGCGAACCGAACTTGTCCTCGGACACTCCCGGCACTAAAAGCTGTACGCCATTTCATTTTTTTTTTTTTTTTCAATACTTCACATCATAGACTGTAAGAACACATCGACCCTCTGTACTCTAACGCTCGTCTTTGATGATATGTCTGTCAGTCATGGCCATCTACCTATATTTCACACCACAGCCTGGACGGTTGCTAGGTAACACATGTTTTTACATTGCTAATTTCGGGACGCAAGCATTCAGATGAAGTATTTATAAAGTGAGTTTCTTTCACCGATTGGTCGGCAGGCGCGCCCAGTTTATCTGCCTCTCATTCACTCATGCTTCCCGCTACACAGCGCAGCGACACCTCGGGAATGCCCACACTTCGCATTTCAGGTCCGTGCTTAGAACGTGTATTAAGTGTTGATCAGTCGCTCCAACTGTTCTCGAGTTGTGAAGTGTTACTTCGGGGTATAATTCTCATAATACCTCCACATGCGTACACGGTAGAGGAAGGGGTATTTATGAAAACAGAGTCTTGTAGAGAAGTCGTTAGGCGATTTGTAACACAATTTTCAGGTGTACGCCCTCCACATACAGGGACCGTGCGGAAACTCGTAAACACATTGAGAGGAAATGGTTCTTTACTCGATAAGAAGCGAAGTATAAAACAACGTGTACTTAAAGAGGAAAAAGTAAATGAAATAGCAGAAAGATTAGAGCACATGCCTACAAAATCCCTAAGACGACTTGACAAGAAGCAGGCGTTTCCAAGAGCTCAGCATGGCGGGCTACAAAAAATGTTAAAATTGAAACCAGACGATGCAAGAAACGTTTGGATGCGGGAGGAGAATATTTCGAACATCTCCTGTCTTAAGGTGCGAGCTTATTTCTTAATTCTTCTCCTTCTTAATCTGGTTATCATCCAGGGTCGGCGTTGCTGAGTGGCTCAGACGGTTAAGGCGCTGGCCTTCTGACCCCAACTTGGCAGGTTCGATCCTGGCTCAGTCCGGTGGTATTTGAAGGTGCTCAAATAAGTCAGCCTTTGTGGGACAAAATTCCGGTGCCTCTGCGTCTTCGAAAACCGTCAAAAAGTAGTTAGAGGGACGTAAAAACCAATTACATTAATTATTATTAAGAGGTTAATTAAGGGTCGTTCTGTGGGAATTTACCGGGAATCATCTTCAGGGCTGCGAACCTGCTATCTATCCAAGGTAAGCTTACATTCTTCTTATTCTTCTTTTCCTACCGCTTTTTCCCACATCTTTGAGGTCGCGGGTGCGAACCGCGTCGCATATGTGGATTTTCCTCTGTTTTACGGCCGGCTGCCCTTCCTGACGCCAACCCTATATGGAGGGATGTAATCACCTTTGCGTGTTTCTTTCATGGTTGATAATGTGGTGTCTTGTCGGAATATGATGAGGAGAGTGTTGGGACGGACACATACCCCAGTCCCCGAGCCAGAAGAATTAATCAGAAGCGATTAAAATCTCCGACTCGGCCGGGAATCGAACCCGGGACCCTCTGAACCGAAAGCCAGTACACTGGCCATTCAGCCAGCGAGTCGGACTAACGTAAGCTTACAGTGTAGTTATTAAACCCGCAGCCAACTTTAGTTTAAGTTCCTTGAGGGCGCAGTTGAGCGGGCAATAGAAACACGTGCGCTGAAGAATGAGCTGAATTCCCTGACCTATAGTAACAGCTGTTCGCTCGACCTTGAGGAGTGAATTCCTCAGTAGGAGAGATTCCCCAGCTAGCGGTGAGGCGCCTTGCCGACTGGCCGCCGCGTGAGTAGACCTTCAATGCTTTGCTTACTACAGCGGCTCTCACACTGTGGGACGCGATCCAAAACTACTTCACTTCAATACAGTTAAAGTTAAAACTTGTCTACATAACTTAGATATGCATTTTGATTAAAGTTTTTTAAACGATTTCGACGAATTTCATTTAATTTAATCCTGGGTTATTATTTCTGAACGTAAATGAGCAGGAACAACTCTTGGATCCCACTAATAATCCTGTAACCTTTACCATCCCTCGTCCGAGTTAACTCGAAAGCCAACACATGTTTTCCGCTGTCGGTCGGCGGTGGTAGAGTAGGCTTCAGACTACAAGTGGCCACGGTTGGTCCGTTGGTCCGACAGCTCTGCACTTCGAATGGCCAACACAACAGAGGAGGGGTGGTCACGGCTCTACCGTGGCTCTACGCCTCTGTATTTTAGAGACGGAGAGGGCCTGGTCCCCAACGTCGACTGTCCTGAGGATGGTTTTCTGTGGTTGTCCGTTCTCCTGCATTACAGCGAATGCCGGGACTTTTCCTATAGATCATTCCACGTTAAGAAAACAGTATTGCTTTTACGGACCTACAAGGAGCGAACACACCCTCTATTAGACTCACAAAATTCCTTGTGATTAAGGAATATTATAATGTATGTATTATACAAGAAATAAAATAGGATGAGGTATTTTTTGCCCGTGCGTTATTAAGATAACTATTTAAAATTTTCTATTTCATAAACACATTCGCAGGGAGGAAGTACAATGGCAGGAACAGCCGTCGCTTTGTTGCCTTTCTTCATTTTCTTTCTGTGTCGCTCGGGTGCATGTAACGCCTAAAGCGTTACTTTGTGAATCCTGGCAGCTTATTACTGTTGTAGAGAATCGTCTGTTAATATGAAGCGTATATATTTTGGTCTTGATATCAGTGCGTACTCATCATACGGAGTTTCAGAAATTTACGTGAAGCCGTCTTGCCGTGATACTGTTGAGCAGAGCTGTTCGAAATGGCAACCATGCTGTCATAAGAGCAATACTGTTTTCTTAGCATGGAATGATCTATAGTAGGCCCATAGGCCTCGGTCACCAACCCTCTCACCTTCTCCGCACATCTCCTTCTCCGATACAAATCTTCCCCTTCAGGGAAGGAATGAAAATATTTTAATAGTAGTACTCTGTTGTCCCAAGTACAAGTTAACATAGATTTCAAATGTCGCTGTCCCTTTTGTTGCAGTTCTATTGTTCAATTCAAGAAGATAGATACCTTATTTTCTTCTTCTTCTTCTCCTTCTTCTTCTTCTTCTTCTTCTTCATTTGTTATTGGACTTCGCAAAAGTGCTACGTCCAGTCACTGGGTCGCGAATTAGATGAAATATTATACGGAAATAAACTATTAATTTATCAAGGTGAAGATGCAGGTTGAAAGGAATAATTCGTATAATGAAATACTGCCTATGTCTGACTCCTCGGCTAAATGGTCAGTATTGAGTCATTCGGTTCAGAGGGTCCCGGGTTCGGTTCCAGGCAGGGTTGGGATTTTAATCACGTCTGATTAATTATTCTAGTTCGCGGACTGGGTGTTTGTGTCTATCCTAACATTTTCATATTCAGACAACACAATACCAATAAACAGGCTGTCATTTGTATGGATTTCGCTCAGTATTATATAACACAGGGACACAAGGTCCTAATTCTTGACGCCAGTGTAATCCATGACCGCCTCTTCTTACTAATGAATTAGAACGGTTCGCAAAAACGTGGGGTGGGGAGTAATTGACCAATTTTATTAGGCCTATGGCTAGAAATTTTACATTTTTACATTCACTTAAAAAAAGGTAATATTTCTGCTGTTTTAACTGTCGGATGGTAGCCTATTCTAAACAATAAACGTTTAGTGGAAGTTGAAAGCCGAAGTCAAGTATTATTTTTATTTCGTTTATTCGTTCGTTGTTGTTGATATTTCGTGCATTGGTCGATTACGTGTTTTTAGAGTACCAGTTTCATTACCACATGTCCACACGTTTTTTCTATAATATTGATATGGAAAATATGTAAGGAGATACCAGTCCGACCACGCGGTGTACGAGGCAACGCGTCCGCCTGTCACCCGGCGGCCCCGGGTTCGATTCCCGGCCGGGTCAGGGGTTTTTAATTGTTCATGATTAATATCCCTGGCCTGGGGACTGGGTATTCGTGTCGTCCTTAACGTTCCTTTCCTCACATTCAACACTTTACACTTCCGCCATTTACAAAGATACATACAGGTTCTCACATATGGTGCAAGTAGGAGCAAAAGATCTTTTTAAAATATTGTGTGCCTTACGTTTTGCTTACACAGTCGTCTTCTGTCATAACGTAGCTGCGTCTTGATGTAAAGAAAACATAACCGAAAGTACTAGTAAGATTTATTAGAAATAAATCACCCATCCTCCAGTGAGAGTCACCATAGAGTTCCGGAATACATAACTTGCAGTACATAATAATTAAATTTTACTTAATTTTTGCTGGAAAATCCATCGTAAGCCAGAGATTTCAGGTATAATGTGAACAAAATCTCTTACGATCTGTAATAAGATCTTCTCTACGGAGAAAATGGAATTTTCAAATGTTGGAGGGTAGTGGCTGTGTACCTCTGGATGCAAACAGGAGGCCACTGACAAAAACTTGACCAAGAGGATTATTATACAGGCTGGTCAGAAACAATGTAAACCGGGTATATCAGCGTTAGAGGGTTGGTCATATTGATAAATATATAATTTGAAAAAAGTATAAGGGGCAGTGAAATGAAAACCGAACGCCCGTCATAACACACATTTCACGCGAAATGTGGCAACACTCTTTTACGTTTCGATACTGCCATCGCTGTGGTAGGAGAACTGCATAGTGTCAACTCACAGGAGCACGCAGTTGTTGGGTTATGTCTTTGTTGGTGCGTGGACACGTCTAGCTGTAAAAATGGAGGCAAGCAAAGAAGAGTGGTTCGGTTTCTGGTGGCTGAGGTGCTGGAGCCCATGAAACTCATCGTCGCATGCCTGCAGTGTATAGCGAACACTGCATGTCCATGACGAGGGGCATAGGAGATTCGAGAACGGCGCACATCACTGCCCTCATAGTCCGGCTCCATGGCTAAATGGTTAGCGTGCTGGCCTTTGGCCACAGGGGTCCCGGGTTCGATTCCCGGCAGAGTCGGGAATTTTAACCTTAATTGGTTAATTTCGCTGGCACGGGGGCTGGGTGTATGTTTCGTCTTCATCATCATTTCATCCTCATCATGACGCGCAGGTCGCCTACGGGACTCAAATCAAAAGACCTGCACCTGGCGAGCCGAACTTGTCCTCGGACACTCCCGGCATAAAAAGCCATACGCCATTTCATTTCATTTTACTGCCCTCATACTTCCAACCTGGCGAAGGCTACGCTTGAGCGATTTGGTTGGGTAACACTTTAACATCCTCCGTACAGCCCGGATGTTTCACCTCGTGATTTCCACATATTTTTTTGGTGACCTGAAGAAAGACATTTGGACGAGGAAGAGCAAGAGTGGGTGCGATTGTGGATCCGTCAGCGCCCGACCTCTTTCTACAAAACTGGAATTAGCCTAATCGCCTCGTCTCCAAGCGGGATAAATGTATTAAAAACCAAACCAAACCAAACCCCATGGCACTACAGCCCTTGAAGGGCCTTGGCCTACCAAGCGACCGCTGCTCAGCCTGAAGGCCTACAGATTACGAGGTGTCGTGTGGTCAGCACGACGAATCCTCTCGGCCGTTATTCTTGGCTTTCTAGACCGGGGATAAATGTATTGACACTTTTGATAATTACTTTTGAATAAAACCATGTCCGCCTCTGTGGTGTAGTGGTTAGTGTGGTTAGCTGCCACCCCCGGAGGTCC
Organism: Anabrus simplex; assembly: GCF_040414725.1. Lineage (NCBI taxonomy): Eukaryota > Metazoa > Arthropoda > Insecta > Orthoptera > Tettigoniidae > Anabrus > Anabrus simplex. Next base: position 692,416,158 of record NC_090265.1, read on the forward strand.
GGGTTCGATTCCCGGCTCTGCCACGAAATTTGAAAAGTGGTACGAGGGCTGGAACGGGGTCCACTCAGCCTCGGGAGGTCAACTGAGTAGAGGTGGGTTCGATTCCCACCTCAGCCATCCTCGAAGTGGTTTTCCGTGGTTTCCCACTTCACCTCCAGGCGAATGCCGGGATGGTACCTAACTTAAGGCCACGGCCGCTTCCTTCCCTCATCCTTGCCTATCTCTTCCAATCTTCCCATCCCCCTACAAGGCCCCTGTTCACCATAGCAGGTGAGGCCGCCTGGGCGAGGTACTGGTCATACTCCCCAGTTGTATCCCCAGACCAAGAGTCTGAAGCTCCAGGACACTGCCCTTGAGGCGGTAGAGGTGGGATCCCTCGCTGAGTCCGAGGGAAAAGCCGAACCTGGAGGGTAAACAGATGATGATGATGATGATAAAACCATTCTATGGTCACGTTGTAGTGGGTGTTCGGTTTTCGTTCAACTGCCGCTTATAATTCGACACTTCGCACCGTTTTCATTTTATCAGCTGCTGAACTCAGCCAATCAGATCGCTTCGCGGGCGAATTCAAATGGAATTTGCGCGGCACTGTTGCTAAATATGCACGTGATTTAAGAACGGCTTGAGAGCAGTGCCGAGGAATCAGAATCAAACACAAAACCCACCATTGCTTTCAGCTAGTGGCAGTCACTCATCTGTTATTCAGGATCATATCACGCACTTGTTCAATATTGGCATCAGTTACGGCTGCAGATAGACGTCCGGATCTTTCCTCGTCCTTCACGTTCGTGAGACCCCTTTTGAACTCTTCAATCCATTGGTAAACACTTCGCTAGTAAGCGTACTGGCCTTCGGTTCAGAGGGTCTCGGGTTCGATTCCCGGCCGGGTCGGGGATTTTAACCTTCATTGGTTAATTCCAATGGCCCGGGAGCTGGGTGTTTGTGCTGTCTCCAACATCCCTGCAACTCACACACCACACATAACACTATCCTTCACCACAATAACACGCAGTTACCTACACATGGCAGATGCCGCCCACCCTCATCGGAGGGTCTGCCTTACAAGGGCTGCACTCGGCTAGAAATAGCCACACGGAATTAAATTAAAGTTAGCTCATTTCATAAGTTATTTTGTTTAATCCGGACTTTCATTAATTCGGACAACCTAGAGCCCCAATTAGTCCGGATTAATGAGGTTCTACTGTGATTTGTGTGCGAGAGAGAAAATGTGAGAGAGTACCAGATGAACTGGCCAGCCGCGCCGTCTCCACTCGCTTCCCGTTGTTCACTCCTGTCTATGCAGTGCTGAAACGAGCAAACAACTTTGACACCCCAAACCCAGTACTTAATATACGACTGGGCATCTAATTTTGGTATTCCTGAATAAAACATCGATGCTCAAGTCGTTGTACCAAATCTCAATCAGATCGGAGACTTGCAGGTGAAAATGTTTCCTCGTCAGTGACTAACTATGGTTTCACTCAAGCACAAATGTTAGTCTTCTGAATCTCTTCCATTTCTTTAATCATTGTCATCAGGGCTATTATGAAAGAGTAATTCAGGCTACCGCGGAACTGTGGAAGAAAGTAAAACACCACGCATGAAAGAATGGCACGAGAAGTGTGTTCATAACCTGGGGAATAGCACGAGAAGTGTGTTCATAACCTGGGGAATAGCACGAGAAGTGTGTTCATAACCTGGAGAATAGCACGAGAAGTGTGTTCATAACCTGGGGAATAGCACGAGAAGTGTGTTCATAACCTGGGGAATAGCACGAGAAGTGTGTTCATAACCTGGGGAATAGCACGAGAAGTGTGTTCATAACCTGGGGAATAGCACGAGAAGTGTGTTCATAACCTGGGGAATAGCACGAGAAGTGTGTTCATAACCTGGGGAATAGCACGAGAAGTGTGTTCATAACCTGGGGAATAGCACGAGAAGTGTGTTCATAACCTGGGGAATAGCACGAGAAGTGTGTTCATAACCTGGGGAATAGCACGAGAAGTGTGTTCATAACCTGGGGAATAGCTCGAGAAGTGTGTTCATAACCTGGAGAATAGCACGAGAAGTGTGTTCATAACCTCTAATTTTCAGTCACAGGTTCCTAGATTGTGCGGTAGCTGTTTCCAGCGAGGTTTAATGCGGTGTTAGTTAACTTACAGATACGAAATCGTAGTGGGACCGTCTTCATGGCTAAATTGTTAGCGTGCTGGCCTTTGGTCATTGTGATCCTGAGTTCGATTCCCGGTTGGATCGGGGAATTTAACTTCGTCTAGTTAATTTCTCGGGCTCGGGAGCTGGGTGTTTGTGTTCGCCTTAAATGTAGCCTATAAGTTTAATTCATCAAAGTCCATTCATAATTAATAATCAGAAACATAAAAACATTGTCAATGCATAATTAATAATCAGAAATATAAAAACACTAGCGAATGTACCCGTGCTTCGCTACGGTATTCTACATTGTATTCGAATATCGAAGTAAATAGTGTACATGCAGTAAATAAGATAGTTTTAAAATTGCATGTCTCTTAGCGTTATCCGAGAAAGAGCATGGGGAGGTCCCCGTACGTTTCCAATGTAAAGTGTTTGTTACGGATTTGTGATATAACGGCAGGCTCACTTGCCTACTGGCATTCACAATCAGGTTGGGAAGTTTACATTATAATTGCAGGCCCCATTGCCTACTATGCGGACAGAATCGATTTGGGGAGTTTTCGTTAAAATGGCAGCCCCCTTTCCTACCTCCAGACAGATTACAGTTTTTATTATAATGGCAGGCAATTACCCTACTATCACTCGAAATTGAGTTGTGCAGTTATCATTATAATGACAGGCCCCTTTTCCTACTGCCAGCCAGCGTACTGCCAGTCACACCAAGTTGGTGAGTTTCCATCAAAATAGCAGGCCACTATGCCTAATGCCAGTCACATTTTAGATGAGTACATTTCTTTATAATGGCGGGCACCCTTGCCTACTGCCAAACACAATCGGGTAGGGGAGTTTTAAACAAAACTGCATGCTCACTTACCTTCTGCAAGTCAAATCGAGAAGGGAACTATTCATTACAATTGTAGGCCTTCCTTACTAATGACAGTTACACAGGAGTTGGAGAAGGAACCCTTTCCTACTGCCAGTCAAAGTCGGTGTGGGGAGTACTGATTACAATAGCAGACCGACCCTTTCTCGATCGCTAAATCGACATCAGTGAATATATATAGATCGACATACGAAAGTATATGCGTGTTTACAATATTGAAGACCTTCATTTACAGATTAACTGCTACTAAACGTACGTCATATCGACAAAGGATTATACCATAAGACACGCCGGATTTAGTGGCCTAAATGGCTGGTCCAATGATATGTCATCTATTCTTGGGTCATATTTAGAAACGTGGAACAGGGTAAAGGTTTTGTAAGATCATCTCACATTACATTACTTTTCGGATAATAATGTGACAGCTACATACGTAGCATTTGGCTCACAAATGGCTACTGAGTGGGCCAATTTTCGTGAAGAGTTTGATGATTCTGTATTTCATATAAGTAATTGAAAGTATGAATAATGCATGTGAAAATTCCAAATTGACTTAACATCGATTAATAGAGAAAAATCAAACGCATAAAGTCATAAGACCAAGGTTGTAGATCATTCCAAATTGAACGGAGATTGTGCAATCCGTTACGTGATAGGAATTTCCGAAGGTCTGCACCATCATTAAAATTGCCTGCATATTTCGATATTCTTCGGGGATAAAAAATGAAAAATTTAATGATATAGGATTTTTCATTCGTTACAGGCTAAAACGTATAATTTTGTCAAATTTCAATTATCTTCTTATTCTTCTGGCAGATTATGCCACAATGTGGATTTTGGGCGAGGCGGGTAAAAATTAGGACTTTCAGGAAATCAAAAATTATGGAGATTGTTATTATTACCCCTTAAACGGAAAGCTGTACGAAAATTTCGCCAAAATAGTCAGTGTAGAGGTACACAGTCGTTACGATTTGATTTATATAGATAAGGAATCTGCTCCATGTAAAACACCTTTTGGGCTATGTCCGCTGGACTTAACCTGCAAAAGTGACCATTCATGATATCTCCCTTATTAATCCTCCTGACGAAAAAATGCACATGAAAAAAAAAGGTTTAGAGGTGGAATTCCATCAGGTTTGGTCGATTTCCAGTCAGGTTGGTCTTGTTCTGTATATATTGTGGAAGAGTAAAATCACCATTTCGGTTCCTTATAAACCGCCAGTCCATTCCGGAACATGAAATGTTATTTACGTTTAAAACCTACCTTTGGACAGGTGGATGCTAAATATAAATTTTGTTTCGAATGTCTTCAGTAGTTTTCAAGTTGTAAGGAATACGCTTTACACGCACCCGCTCGTGAGTTAAGTCCGATGGGACTTGTACAGAAAAACGGTCCTTTAATGATATCTCCCTTATTGATCCTCGTATCGAAATGATGCACATGAGAAAAAAAGGTTTAGACATTAATTTCTACCAAGGTAGGTAGACTTCCATAAACTTTTGTTGTGTATATTTTTTGGAAGTGCAAAATCACTGTTTCGGTTTCGTATAAACCCCCAGTTAGTTCAGGGATTTAGAAACAATATTTGCCCTGAAACCTATCAAGGACAGGTGTATTCTAAATACGAATCTTGGTGGAAATGCATCCAGTAGTTTCTAGCATTCACGTACATACGGCGTAATTAAGGAAAAATAATACAGTTAAGAATGTTGAAACTAATAGAAAATGGATTATAAATGAGGACAGTCGGATAACGACAAATAAATAAATGCCGTGAGTTATGGATATAATAAAGCGCTAACAGAGGAGAAATTTAGGTTCAGTGATTCTTAGGTAAACAAATATGAAGATGACTAATGGTGTTATTACTTAATCTATTCGAGGGCGGTTATAACCTCCAACGATATTCCGCCAATATCCCGCAGATGAGCCGATTGATGCCTCTCTTGCCATCTACCCAAGGAACAACCACGAATTTAAAAGCATGATGAGGAAAATGGCAATACGTTACTTCCCTACTGGCATGCAGTCAGAGACGTTGCCATGGTAACCTGTAGGTTCGTTGTCGGTCTGTCGGTCACTAAATGCAGAGCATGATACCAGCAGAAAATTGTAAATTTCTCCGTCATGTGAAGAGTAAGGTAAATTATGAACATAACGAAAGTTGTTTATAATGAAGAGACGTTTCACGTACGGTAAACGAAGTTTACAGAAAATCAATAGTATAAGAGAAAATAGAGGAAAACCACTGTGGTTTTCCTATAAACACCCCGTCTATTCAAAGATTTTAAAATTATATGCATATCGGAACCTTTCCTGGGATGAGTATACTCTAAATATGAAGTTTGGCTGAGATCTATCCAGCCGTTTCGACGTGATGGTGGGAAAACCACTCTGGTTTTCCTATAAACCCCCCGTCTATTCAAGGATTTTAAAATGATATGCATATCTAAACCTTCCCCGGGATTAGTATACTCTAAATACAATGTTTGGTTGAGATCCATCCAGCCGTTTCGACGTGATGGTGGAAAAACCATTCTGATTTTCCTATAAACCCCCCATATATTCAAATATTTTAAAATGATATGCATATGGAAAACTTCCCCGCGATGAGTATCCTCTAAATATGAAGTTTGGTTGAGATCTATCCAGCCGTTTCGACGTGATGGTGGGAAAACCACTCTGGTTTTCCTATAAACCCCCCGTCTATTCAAGGATTTTAAAATGATATGCATATCTAAACCTTCCCCGGGATTAGTATACTCTAAATACAATGTTTGGTTGAGATCCATCCAGCCGTTTCGACGTGATGGTGGAAAAACCATTCTGATTTTCCTATAAACCCCCCATATATTCAAATATTTTAAAATGATATGCATATGGAAAACTTCCCCGCGATGAGTATCCTCTAAATATGAAGTTTGGTTGAGATCTATCCAGCCGTTTCGACGTGATGGTGGAAAAACCATTCTGGTTTTCCTATAAACCCCCTGTCTATTCAAGGATTTTAAAATGATATGCATATCAAAACCTTCTCCGGGATGAGTATACCCTAAATATGAAGTTTGGTTGAGATCTATCCAGCCGTTTCGACGTGATGGTGGAACAGACAAACAGACAGACAAACAGAAACAATTTTATTTATATAGATTTTTACACTCGTTCTTCACCCCCTTTCCATCCCCGCCCAAAGGATTCCTATGAGTGCCTTACACAACAGTATATTTTTTTCCCAGATATTAAGTCTTATTTGTACCTATTTTGGTTGACAGCTATGCCCAAACGTACATGCATAATCTCACTGCTCTAGAATCCTGGAGCTGACGTTGCCATGGTTACGGCAGTTCATTTCTTTATCCGATTCCTAGAGCAGGGGTAGTGTGGTGCCAATATCTCCGTAACGGTTGGTTTTAGGGCCTTAAAACATGGTTTTCGGGCCCGTAGGGCTTACCGAGTTTTGTTCTTTGCGTCAAGAGGATTAAATTGAGCTTTGTCTCGTCCTTATACGACAAATTCGATATTTTGCCTATAATAGTATAAGAGAAAATGGAGGAAATCCGTTTTTCCTATAAAACCCCCGTCTTTTCAAAGATTTTAAAATGATATGCATATCGAAACCTTCCCCGGGGTCAGTATACTCTAAATATGAAGTTTGGTTGAGATCTATCCAGCCGTTTCGACGTGATGGTGGAACAGACAAACAGACAGACAAACAGACAAACAGAAACAATTTTATTTATATAGATGACGGATAAGCATGAGCACGTTGAAAAGTGCAGACTTCCACTTCGAGATTCATATCTCCTAAACGGTTTATGATATTAAGAAACGGTTTGCGCCATCAGACGCGTCATTTATTGCTCTAAATGTTTGTTGCTAAACCATATCCTCGTATGTCAAATATTAAGGGGGTAAATTGAGTTCAAATTTTAAATAGGGTGAAATTTGGGTGCATTATTAACATTTTACATTACATTTTGCCTACTTATGTATAAGCTAGAATCATGAAATTTGGTACACATATGTCCCTTAATCGTGCCAATGTGCGCACCTAACGTGATGATCCTATCATTCTTATAAGTGTGTCAAACAATGAAATATACTTGTAAAAATCACCAAATTTACGAACAATCCAGAAATACGGCCAAATTTAACGTATAAGGGAGAGAGATACGACAAAATGTCACAGGACCAAAGTTGTAGATCACTCCGAATTGAAGGGACATTGTGCCATCCGTTTTGTGATACGACTTACCGTTTAGCCAAAAAATAGCTCAAAAGGAATGTCTGCACAGTCATTAAAATTGCCTCCATATTTCGATATCTTTAGGGGTAAAAAGTGAAAAATTTGAACATCTTGGAATTTTCCCGTCGGTTAGGGACCAAAAGCTATAATTTCACCAAATTTCAATTGTCTACCTCGTCTGGCAGGTTGTGCCGCCATCTTGATTTGGGGGGATAGGGGATAAAAATGAGGAAATTCCCGAAAATTTTTAAGCCCACGAAACCTATAGGTTATCGTTTTGGATATACTATACGACTGTGTTCTTATGCTGAGCCCAAAATTTGAGCCCCCCCCAGCGTGCCCCCTTCAGGGAATTTTGAGAATTTCCGATTTTTCTAGGGATCCTGGGGTCATCAGTTTCCCCCGTACCAAGTTTCAAATTTCTGAGATTTCTGGAAGTGCCTCATTAATTCACGTCTTTTTTCATTTTTAAATATTTATATATACATCGCTCCAGCCCGACTTGCTTTTATATATATAGATGACGGATAAGCATGAGCACGTTGAAAAGTGCAGACTTCCACTTCGAGATTCATATCTCCTAAACGGTTTATGATATTAAGGAACGGTTTGCGCCATCAGACGCGTCATTTATTGCTCTAAATATTTGTTGCTAAACCATATCCTCGTATGTCCCATATTAAGGGGGTAAATTGAGTTCAAAATTTAAATAGGGTGAAATTTGGGTGCATTATTAACATTTTACATTACATTTTGCCTACTTATGTATAAGCTAGAATCATGAAATTTGGTACACATATGTCCCTTAATCGTGCCAATGTGCGCACCTAACGTGATGATCCTATCATTCTTATAAGTGTGTCAAACAATGAAATATACTTGTAAAAATCACCAAATTTACGAACAATCCAGAAATACGGCCAAATTTAACGTATAAGGGAGAGAGATACGACAAAATGTCACAGGACCAAAGTTGTAGATCACTCCGAATTGAAGCGACATTGTGCCATCCGTTTTGTGATACGACTTACCGTTTAGCCAAAAAATAGCTCAAAAGGAATGTCTGCACAGTCATTAAAATTGCCTCCATATTTCGATATCTTTAGGGGTAAAAAGTGAAAAATTTGAACATCTTGTAATTTTCCCGTCGGTTAGGGACCAAAAGCTATAATTTCACCAAATTTCAATTGTCTACCTCGTCTGGCAGGTTGTGCCGCCATCTTGATTTGGGGGGATAGGGGATAAAAATGAGGAAATTCCCGAAAATTTTTAAGCCCACGAAACCTATAGGTTATCGTTTTGGATATACTATACGACTGTGTTCTTATGCTGAGCCCAAAATTTGAGCCCCCCCAGCGTGCCCCCTTCAGGGAATTTTGAGAATTTCCGATTTTTCTAGGGATCCTCGGGTCATCAGTTTCCCCCGTACCAAGTTTCAAATTTCTGAGATTTCTGGAAGTGCCTCATCAATTCACGTCTTTTTTCATTTTTAAATATTTATATATACATCGCTCCAGCCCGACTTGCTTTTATATATATAGATAACGGATAAGCATGAGCACGTTGAAAAGTGCAGACTTCCACTTCGAGATTCGTATCTCCTAAACGGTTTATGATATTAAGAAACGGTTTGCGCCATCAGACGCCTCATTTATTGCTCTAAATGTTTGTTGCTAAACCATATCCTTGTATGTCCCATATTAAGGGGGTAAATTGAGTTCAAATTTTGAATAGGGTGAAATTTGGGTGCATTATTAACATTTTACATTACATTTTGCCTACTTATGTATAAGCTAGAATCATGAAATTTGGTACACATATGTCCCTTAATCGTGCCAATGTGCGCACCTAACGTGATGATCCTATCATTCTTATAAGTGTGTCAAACAATGAAATATACTTGTAAAAATCACCAAATTTACGAACAATCCAGAAATACGGCCAAATTTAACGTATAAGGGAGAGAGATACGACAAAATGTCACAGGACCAAAGTTGTAGATCACTCCGAATTGAAGGGACATTGTGCCATCCGTTTTGTGATACGACTTACCGTTTAGCCAAAAAATAGCTCAAAAGGAATGTCTGCACAGTCATTAAAATTGCCTCCATATTTCGATATCTTTAGGGGTAAAAAGTGAAAAATTTGAACATCTTGGAATTTTCCCGTCGGTTAGGGACCAAAAGCTATAATTTCACCAAATTTCAATTGTCTACCTCGTCTGGCAGGTTGTGCCGCCATCTTGATTTGGGGGGATAGGGGATAAAAATGAGGAAATTCCCGAAAATTTTTAAGCCCACGAAACCTATAGGTTATCGTTTTGGATATACTATACGACTGTGTTCTTATGCTGAGCCCAAAATTTGAGCCCCCCCAGCGTGCCCCCTTCAGGGAATTTTGAGAATTTCCGATTTTTCTAGGGATCCTGGGGTCATCAGTTTCCCCCGTACCAAGTTTCAAATTTCTGAGATTTCTGGAAGTGCCTCATTAATTCACGTCTTTTTTCATTTTTAAATATTTATATATACATCGCTCCAGCCCGACTTGCTTTTATATATATAGATGACGGATAAGCATGAGCACGTTGAAAAGTGCAGACTTCCACTTCGAGATTCATATCTCCTAAACGGTTTATGATATTAAGAAACGGTTTGCGCCATCAGACACGTCATTTATTGCTCTAAATGTTTGTTGCTAAACCATATCCTCGTATGTCCCATATTAAGGGGGTAAATTGAGTTCAAAATTTAAATAGGGTGAAATTTGGGTGCATTATTAACATTTTACATTACATTTTGCCTACTTATGTATAAGCTAGAATCATGAAATTTGGTACACATATGTCCCTTAATCGTGCCAATGTGCGCACCTAACGTGATGATCCTATCATTCTTATAAGTGTGTCAAACAATGAAATATACTTGTAAAAATCACCAAATTTACGAACAATCCAGAAATACGGCCAAATTTAACGTATAAGGGAGAGAGATACGACAAAATGTCACAGGACCAAAGTTGTAGATCACTCCGAATTGAAGCGACATTGTGCCATCCGTTTTGTGATACGACTTACCGTTTAGCCAAAAAATAGCTCAAAAGGAATGTCTGCACAGTCATTAAAATTGCCTCCATATTTCGATATCTTTAGGGGTAAAAAGTGAAAAATTTGAACATCTTGGAATTTTCCCGTCGGTTAGGGACCAAAAGCTATAATTTCACCAAATTTCAATTGTCTACCTCGTCTGGCAGGTTGTGCCGCCATCTTGATTTGGGGGGATAGGGGATAAAAATGAGGAAATTCCCGAAAATTTTTAAGCCCACGAAACCTATAGGTTATCGTTTTGGATATACTATACGACTGTGTTCTTATGCTGAGCCCAAAATTTGAGCCCCCCCAGCGTGCCCCCTTCAGGGAATTTTGAGAATTTCCGATTTTTCTAGGGATCCTGGGGTCATCAGTTTCCCTCGTACCAAGTTTCAAATTTCTGAGATTTCTGGAAGTGCCTCATTAATTCACGTCTTTTTTCATTTTTAAATATTTATATATACATCGCTCCAGCCCGACTTGCTTTTATATATATAGATTGTTAATGCATAATTAATAATCAGAAACATACAAAATTGCAGCTTGCTAAATGGTCCTGACCTACAGACCTTTGGGTTGAGCAGCGGTCACTTGGTAGGTCATGGCCCTTCGTAGCTGTTGGGCCATGGGGTTTGGTTGTTTTAATGGTCGTTAAGACCAAAAGCCAATTTTTTAAAAAAATCGCAGTGGCAGCTCGTGGTTTCACATAGGATGGTCAAGTTACTGTTTAAATCGTTGCCTACGTTATAATGTAAGGCCTTGAAATGCACTCATGGAAACGTGTGACATCCTAGTTCACAATTCAGCCGCTAGGATCGCGTTCTTGCCCCCTTGTATTCGCATTGGCCGTATATGGCAATAAGTAAATTATATCCTAAATAAAAAGAACTGAATATTTTTGCGAATATTGACAGTGCTTTATTTATAGAGCGGTGCTGCATTGGTTTGGATATGTGATTGAAGTTTCAAAACTTTCCTTTTGAGAGGCTTCTTATCAAGTTTCAAAACTTTCAGTTTTCTACTTGATTGGCTTGAAGCAATGTTGTCTAATAGAGGTCTCACAAATTTTCATAGTAGAGAAAGAGGTGGTTTGTCGTCTTTACACTTCCTACGCTTAATTCCACTGTTGAACATGTCCTTCGAAAAAAATAATCTCCTTTTAGTAACTCTCTTCGGGGCAAGTACTGCGTAGCGGAGGTGACAAATTCCGTCGTTCACTGCAGAAGTGCCACAGACGATGATTTTCGGTATCTGAGGGCTCCTCGATCTTAAAAAAAACGAATAAGACACAATGTTGGAATCTGAGTAGCTGGAGAATAGATATGTTCTAAACAGCCTTTATAGTCTGTTTGTTCTTTTGCCACACGAACCATAATGACATTTTTCCGCTTGGCGTCTTAGGTAGCTGAAGAAGAGCCCGATTTTATCGCTTGGTAGGTTCCTCGTCAATGCATAATGCAAATGTATACTTACGAGGTATTTAACGCAAGCCACAGTGGATTGGGTAATCAAGATCTATGCCTGATACATTTCTCCCATTAATCCTTTTTACTTTCTCTGAATGCATTTTAATTTTTTTAATATATGACAGGACATTAATTAGCCAACTGAGGCGTTCATCTTCAGTACTAAAAAATGCTCGTTTGTTCTTATTTCTGGAATATGTCCCATGTGAGGTGTTGCCGACGTCAGGTGCATCGAACAATTTCATAAAATGCCCCATAAAACAAATCGTTTATTTTAACTGTATTTCATGTTCTCGGGACCAACCACCTCCATACTTTTCAAACCAGAGATTGTTCCAGAGGAAAATACAATATTTTTAGCTCTTGCTACATTCATTTTCTCAACATTTGTTGGGAGAATTATTTTTCTGGTTGGTTTCCTAATTTAAGATTTCTGAGTTTGAAGAGGTCTCTCAAATGGTCGCCGGTCACGGTAGCATTGTTTATAAAGTCCAGTGACAAATTTTGGGATCGCCCGGTTCTTATGACGTGCCGGTAACTGCGATCAAAACTTAGGAACAGAGGCCTAATTTCATCAGCTTGAAGTCGCATCTCATGCGTAATACTTCCTCTGTATAATTTTTCGAACATTGAACAATCACTGGAAACTTGTGAAACGAAATTCCACTACCTTTAATTTCTCGTGAATAAACCATGACTTGAACTGCGAATGCTTAACATAAGACGAATACATAATACATTCACAACCAACTCAGTTAATAAACACGTTTAAAGGCGCGAACCTGGTAGACAGACCTTGGTAGACAGGGGCCAAGAAAGCGATCCTAGCGGTCCGGCATTGAACTTCGGTGTGACCATTTCAATAGCGTTTTACGGGCTCTATTTCCAGGCCTTGTATTATAACGTAGGCAACGGTTTAAATACAGACATGGATAATATAAGTCTACGATACCCACACATATTTACACCTGCAAGTATAAGCAGTAAAAGACAACGTGCCGAAACATATCTAGTTTACCGTATTATCTTATGTCAGATCGATCCTTCTTTCTATAGCTGTAGCAAATAACTTGATCATAGCCTGTGCATTGTTACCTCTCTGTTGTCACTGTACTTCTCAGGAATACACGATGACCCAGAAGTCCGTCAACATTTGACGAGGCAATACTTTACGGAATATTGGAGGCAGAGGGGTAATAATTGACACACATGATTGACATGACACGATGTTTTATTGAAACCAAAATAAAGTACACAAAATGACCAACAGATGGCCTTGGACAGCAACACATCAGGTATAAATGGCCACATATGCTTGACATGACATGGGGTTTTATTGACACTAACAACGCGTGCACAAACAGGCTAACAGTGGGCGCTGAACAGCAACACATTAGTAATGTCGCATGAGACCCGTGTACGGTATGGAAAGAGCTGTCGTGAGAGAGGGCGTCAGATGCGCCTGAAATCGCGGCATGTCATGCTTGGCCTCCTCGTTCCCCAGACCTCAATCCGTGTGATTATTGGTAGTGGGGTTACCTGAATTCGCAAGCCACCCGCGGTCGTCCGACCTCATTAGGGATGCTAAAAGACAACATCCGACGACAATTTCTCACCATACCTACAGATATGCTGTACAGTGCTGTTGACAACATTGTCCCTCGACTACAGGTATTGTTGATGAATGACAGCCGATATGTTGAGCGTGTGTAATAAAAAGCATCGTCTGTTTGCTCAACCTCGATTGTTATACTAATTATTGCCTGTGTACCGCATGAAGTGCCATCTGTTGGTCATTTTGTGTACTTATAGTGTCAATAAAACCCCATGTGATGCCAATCATGTGTGTCAATTATAACCTCTCTACCTCCAATATTCCGTAAAGTATTACCTCGTCACATGTTAACGGACTTTTGGGCCATCCGGTATATTTATTCTATTTAATGCAGAGAAACACATCTTCTTTTTACCACAGTAGCCATTGGTGTGGTTGTAGTATTATTTTCAGCAATAACATCTTCGGAAATACAAGTCAAGGAACTGGGTTCTTTTTTTTTTCCCCACAGAACTACCTCCTACCCTTCTCGGTCACTCTTTCCTTGTGACCGAGGCTCTTTCATTACAGAAGGCCTCTTCCCCTAGAAACACAGCCAGCGGTAACGTTTAGAGACCATGTACTTCAAACGTCTGCTCCACGGTCACATGGGTGTTGTGACCGAGAGCTGATATACATGATTTTGAGCTCATTCCTGAAGCCAGATTCCTCACATTATAAGTAATAGTCACCGTCCTTATGAGATTAAAACCTGTATCATCCTGTATGTAATGTGAAACAAAATTTTAATTTTAATGTTTATTGGGAGGCACGTGACCCTTGTGACCTTACGCGCCAGCCGCCACTGCTAAATCGTAGACTATTCTGAACAATCCCTAGCATCTTGACAACGTACCTCTGCAGGTAGCGAGTCGCTTCTTCGACGTCTTTCGCCCTAGCCTCCCTCGGTCTGCGCGATCAGCGTGACTCGTAAACACTATACTCCGAAAAGGCCAACCTTCACACAAACTTTGAGTTGAGGCATTCGCGCCTTTTAACTGCCACTGACACCTTCCAAACATCCGGATTACAGCGGAGCATTCTGTTATTTAAACATGACTTATTATTGCCCTAAGAGTAGGCCTACTCGTACAATCGCCATGCCACTATGCATATGTATCTAATGTTAGGAACATCTAATGACGTGACCAATTTTCTTCTTGAGCTGAGTACAGTAATATTTGTTTGAAAGTTTTTTTCAAATTGTATGGTCCCCTTCTGTGCTGCAGTGGTTGGTATGATTAGCTGCCACCCCCGGTGGTGCGGGTTCAATTCCCGACTTTGCCACGAAATTTCGAAAGTGTTACGAGGTCTGGAACGGGTTCCACTTAGCCTCGGGAAGTCAGCTGAGTAGAGGAGGTTCGATTTCCACCTCAGCTATCCTCGAAGTGGTTTTCCGTTGATTTCCGCTTCTTCTCCAGGCAAATGCCGGGATGGTGCCCCCTAAAGGCCACGACCGCTTCCATCCCTCTTCTTTGCCTATCCATGTCCCACAACGCCCCTGTTCAGCATAGCAGGTGAGACCACCTTATGGTGGTACTCGTCCCCCTCCCCAGTTGTATCCCCGACTAAATGTCTCACGCTCCAGGACATTACCATTGAGCGGAAGTGAGTGAAAACCAAACGTGGAGAGTTAACGGATTAAATTTAAAAAATCAAATTATATAGGCTAGATTTCAGGAGAATTTAAGGTGTCGGAAATTGACGCATGGTAGGTCTAGTTCATTAACATTCCGAAAGACAGTGGCATGCGGTTTTCGCATTTAAATTCAACGAACTATGCCCATAATATTAAAAGAAGCGTTTTGACAGATAGGGCTGGAGGGAGGAGCATTACACGGTGTTGCCACATCCCTGCATTTCTTTCTCATTCCCTTCGCCTCCGGCTCACTTGTTCGTTCGTTCAGACCGCTGTGTTCTGTTGCACGCAACTCAGATGTGAGAGGTTTGGCAACTCCAAGCAACACGAGCCGGCAATCAGACTTATCTCCATGGCAACCGCAGTGGGTCCGGCCACGTTCCCATGGCAATCCCTCCCTCCCAACCCAAGCAGGCAGTAAAGAGACCTCCCTCTAAGAACTGTCAGAACGCTGCTTTCAATATTACGACCATACAGCGTCTGTCATATAAAATATGACCGTCGAAGCGGCGTTTTTACTCTGCGATACGTAAGCTACGGTATGGGAGGCGCGCGCATATTTCTTGACCTCGCAAGCAACCGACCACGCAAGTATCAGTCACCAATCTGAATCTCATTTGTTAACATGGTGAGACAGTTATCGTTGGAAAACCGTATTTTCGTATGACACATTTCTGGTTTCATCTTAACGGTCGTGTGAATAGTCTAACTCTTGCTGTGGTGTGCACAAAATCCTAATGGTTTTCATGAAGTCCCTCGTTATGATAGGAAGATTGGTGTTTGGTGTGCTGTTAGTGCAAGACGAATAATTGGGCCTATTTGTTTCGAGACGACAGTAAATGCAGAGAGGTACCAAGATGGCACTTTGACGCGGTTCTTCCATCAGTTACCAGACGAAGAAAAATCGCGTGGGTGGTTTCAACATGATTCAGCCCCTGCTAAATAATAATTTCGTGTGGCTATTTCTAGCCGAGTGCAGCCCTCGTAAGGCAGACCCTCCGATGAGGGTGGGCGGCATCTGCCATTTGTAGGTAAATGCGTGTTATTGTGGTGGAGGAAAGTGTTATGTGTGGTGTGTGAGTTGCAGGGATGTTGGGGACAGCACAAACACCCAGCCGCCGGGCCACTGGAATTAACCAATGAAGGTTAAAATCCCCGACCCGGCCGGAAATCGAACCCGGGACCCTCTGAACCGAAGGCCAGTACGCTGACCAGTACGCCAACGAGTCAGCCCCTGCTTATACAGCAGAAGATTCCCTTCTTACAACCTCGGAAGTGTTTGCAGACAGAGTGATCCGTGCTGGTATATCTTATGTCCCCCTTGTTCACCAGATCAATCAGTGTGTGATTTTTACTTGCAGGGTAAACTGATAGAAAAAGTGTTTCGAAAAAAATCCTCACACATTGGAGGAACTGAAAGAAAACATTACGAATGAAATCAGAAACGTTACAGTGGCAGAACTCACTCGCGTCAGCCAGAATGTGGTTATCAGATTCAATGCCTGCATAACCCAGGAAGGACGACATTTCCGGCATCTTTAATAAGGCAACGCTTACTTCAGGGCGGCCGCGCGCGACGTAAGTTCGGCAAGGGTAGCTCCCATAGGGGAGAGTACAAACACCGCACGCTCGGTCTTATCTTATATGAGAGACCCTGTATAAGACCGTGATCTTAGTGTGTTTTAACACTTTCAACCCCAGAGGTATGGAAGGCACATTTCCTCCCAGCCCACGATGTTTTAATTAACACGCGCTCAGCCCCATGTGAATCATTCTGATACACACCAAGTAAGGCGCTCAGCCCCATGTGCATCATATTGACACACATGACAGGGCCTTGTTCTTCAAAGTGTGAGGCTTTCAGATTCACACGTACATTGAAATAGCATAGTGTCTTCTTCTCCCTGGGGCTGTGGGACCACAGGACGGTGCTGGGTCGTATATTGGTCAAGTAAGAACAATGTGCTTTGGTTGCCCAGAATTCAAGTACATGTGTATGGACTGTTTTTTCAAGAAACATAGATATGTAGCGAAGTAACAGAAAGTAAAATGTTGCTCTTAGTAAAATGTAAAAGAAATCAGTTGAAGGAATCTACTGAGTTTTGTATGTATTTACGCCTAATGCTGATTCCTGTGTCCATTTTTTAAATTTCAAATTCTTGTCACCTAATCTAACCTCGCCTATTCTAACGTAACTTAACCTAACCCTGGTAACATAAAACAATATCCAAATCTGTATGGAAGTGTTTGAAATAAAAATAAATTAATAAATAATATTTTTAAACTATTTTTGTGCGTGTATTAAAATGACGCACACGAAAAGTGCATACATAACTTACTCAGAGCCCATGTGCATCTTATTGACTCACACCTTATTTAGGAGAGTTCAAGATGAGAAAATGTTTTTATTTGTTTTAAAATACCTGTAGGCCACCAGAATAACGAGTTCATGCAATAGTAAGCCTTGGGCTGTGGGTGAATTTATCAACATTCTGGCTGGGTTTAACGGTGTATCAATTTGATACACATGGGGCTGAGCTCATAACTTACCATGTATCAAATTGATACACATGGGGCTGAAAGTGTTAATTCTCGATGTCAAAGGAATGGAAACGAAAGCAAAAAAAAAAAAAAAAAAAAAGACATGGTAGTAGTCCAGTATGGCAGTGAACCATTCTGTACCTGAATCCATTATTTTGTCTCGGAAGATATTTTTCTTATATGAATGAGAAGATGTTGTCACATTGCATAATAAGAGTTAATATTGATGTAGAGATTTACAATGAGCATGCGATGCTGGACTACCAAGGCCAACGACTATTCTCATACGCAATGAACTGTGCCCACACTGATGTAAGAAGGAGCGGACAGCATACCTGGAGTAAAAATAGCTATAATCTTCCTTGAATACCAGTGTGACGTAAATAATAGGCTTATAAGACTGCAATTTACTGTTTACAGAATGCTTCAAGCTGCTTAACTGCAAATAAGAGTCAAACAAATAATAGTGGACCCGCAGCATTCGTTATAGATAGGTCAGAAAACGCGTCTTGATATGGCTGTTGCATTGTTTTGCCTGCCGTTTCAATAGTTTTATGAACATTTAATACCTGTACATATTAACTGATTCATTCTTAATGTAATTTATAACACTTCTTTCCATAAAATATTCTCTGTGCTTCGATCATTCGGCCGTGTCTGGTTCTTAACATTTTCAAAAGATCTTGCCCGAGATTGTGCAACATGCAATTGGCCGTGGCTGTATATGGTTGGGGTAAGTAGAACTCCAACTGCGCTTTATTAATGGTCATACAGAAGGCTAGTCGAACTGATACCTTCCCGACTGTGCGTACGTCGACTGTTTTCTCCTGGCAGCATTTAAGTTATTAGGAACGTTGTGCCATCTATTGAGTATATTCAGAATCTGGGGAAGGTCGGAGAATCAAAGAATATCTAGTAGAGAATAGTAATCTTCCATGATCAGACGAAGGCTTGACAGGTAGTAATCAAACATGGCTGCACGCAATGACATTACTAAGGATAAACATCACATATACCGTACTAGCTGATGTACCCGTGCTTCGCTACGGGATTCTCAGAAAGACTGAATTTGTGGTTATCCTATCTGAAGTCATTATAGGTCATTACAAAAACGTCAGTGGGAATGTAGCGATAAAAGCAATGTTATCATATAAAATACTCGATCAAATGAAAAACTGCACATTTTCTCACTTTTAACGATCAGTACTACGGTGCCGATCCAACAGTCCAAAGTTCCAGAGCTGGAATGACCAGATCACAGACAGCCGTGAACACTTTTCTGCCATTATTCCGTTAAATATGCACACTTCTAATTCCAATCAATGCCTCAGAGTACGGATTGAAAGCTCGAATGCTATGAAGAACCAGTGTGTTACTTACCAGTAGTATTGGAAAAATTATGAAAAGAGGAATGGCATGTTAACTCCCCAGCTACTTCCCGCCAGTATTTAGGCAGACTGTTACACTCGTGCGACTGGGCGAGTTGGCCGTGTGGTTAGGGGCGCGCAGCTGTTTGCTTGCATCCGGGAGGTCGTGGATTCGAACCACACTGTCGGCAGCCTTGAAGATGTTATTCAGTGGATTCCCATTTTCACACCGCTTCTTTCACACTCATAGCTTATCCCATCGTCGCCATGAAACCCAACTGTGTCGTGCGACGTAAACCAATTTTTTAAAATACTCGGTACGCAGCAGTAATCCTATCTATAGGAGATGAGTGGCAACAGAAGACAGAGCACATCACAACAAACAATGGTCAATGTTATGTTATTGTTGATCCATTTTATAAGCTTTCTATACTGTAGGCGTTCACATTTAGTTTTCTTTCGACTCTGTGACCTTAGGGAGTCTTATAAAATCATTTATAGTGTAGACTGTAGTTCCTTATTCTCTGACTTTACATAACGATTTTCATTAAATCCTGTCTACCCATTTTCTCGTGACTCGGCGCTGATAAGGACTTAGTAACAAAAATCCAAATTCATGAATAGCTCTGATCATAGCCGGTATGGTAACAATGTATAAGACATAAATGATCGTAAATATAATACTATATAAGTTTAGTTATATACGACCACTAATAACATAATTATTTGAGAATTCCATTGTAAGCATTCCCCTGAGGTACCGTTTTTTCTCAACATAAATACGATTATTTATGGCCTAGATTATAGCGATTTATTTCCCGACTTTGCATACCGATTTTCATTAAGATAGGACCACTAATAACGTACAAATTTTAGAAATTAAATTTAGGTCTTCCCCTTAACTACCACTTCTTTCAGCGTGAATAAGATTATTTATGGCCTAGATTGTAGCGACGTATTTCCCGACTTCGCATACCGATTTTCGTTAACATAGGACCACTAATAACAAATATTTGAGAATTAAATTTTAGGCCTTCCCCTAAACTACCATTTCAGTCAGCGTGAATAAAATTATTTACGACCTAGATTGTAGCGACTTATTACCGGACTTTGTATACCGATTTTCATTAAATTCACTTCAGCCGTTTTCTCGTGATGCGTGTACATACATACAGACAGACAGACAGACAGACAGACAGACAGACAGACAGACAGACAGACAGACAGACAGACAGACAGACAGACAGACAGACAGACAGACAGACAGACAGACAGACAGACAGACAGACAGAAATTACGGAAGTGTAAAAAGTGCATTTCCTTGTTACTGTGGACACAACTGATACAGAAGTACAATCCTTTTCAAATTCTGAGCAATGTACAGACAAAACTCTTATTATATATATCTAGATATCAGATCAGAATATTAATAAAAGTGTGAGTTATTTAGCAACCTGCTAAGTACAGAATGTATTGCGGGTTAGGGTAAGCCTTCGCTTGCAATTATTGGTGTGATCATTTAATGATTTGATTTTAGGGTTACTCAAAGTTGGCTAAACGTAGAGACCTATCAATGTCTCATGACTCACCGGCAGGTAATTCCAGAGAGAATGAACAAAAATGAAGCAAATCGGTCCAGTACAATGTACGGACGGATTTCCTAAAGCTGTTTCTTGTAAACACTTTTAATGTATAGATATTGGCATTAATCGCTCAGTGACTAGACTGGTAAAATGCTGTCCTTCTACTCGCAAGATAGCGGGTCACATCTCGGTAGAGATATTTAAGGTAAGGTAAGGGTGTATTCTGCCCGAAGGCAGGTCCGAACCTCCGCAGAAGTGTGCCTGAGCCGGAGTTTACGTACGGTAGGGTGGCCAGATCCTTTCCGCTCCTCCATTCCCATACCACCCACCAACAGCGCGTGTACCCATCCAAATCTTGACCACGCCCAATGTTGCTTAACTTCGGAGATCTCACGGGCCGCGGTGTTTCAACACGACTACGGCCGTTGGCGGTCGAGATATTTGAAGTTTTTTAAATGCCATGTCCGGCTGCTTGACAGGACAATCAATCAATCAATCAATCAATCAATCAATCAATCAATCAATCAATCAATCAATCAATCAATCAATCAATCAATCAATCAATCAATCATCTGCATTTAAGGATATCGCCCAAGTACCTGATTTCCTGAAATTGTTCCTCCTCCTACTTCTCGTACTATAAAAGAATACTTGCCCCAATTTTCCTCTTGATTTCCAACTTTATCTTCATATTATGGTTTTTATTTTTATTTCTTAATCTCTTTACCCTCCAGATTTTCCCTCGGGCTCAGCGAGGAATCCCACCTCTACCGCCTCAAGGGCTGTGTCCTGGTGCGTGAGGCTTTGGGTCGGGGATACAACTGGGGAGGAGGACCAATGCCTCGCCCAGGCGGCCTCACCTGCTATGCTGAACACGGGCCTTGTGGGGGGAGGGAGTGGGAAGATTGGAAGGGATAGACAAGGAAGAGGAAAAGAAGCGGATGTGGCCTAATGTTTGGTACCAACCCGGCATTTGCCTGGAGGAGAAGTGGGAAACTACAAGAAAACACTTAGGGGATGGATGAGGTGGGAATCGAACCTAGACCTCCGGAGGTGGCAGCTAATCACGCTAACCACTACACCACAGAGGTGGACTATGATCTTTCTTACTTTTAAAAACTCCGCTCAATTTTTTTCGTCTTCTGTTTTCATTCCATCTCTCTACTAACGGCTCCGAACATACCACTTAGGCCTGTATTCACCAACGCTTTTATCTTGGTTTAAGTAAGCCGAGATAACAGTTATATTTGGATTCACCAACAACATTATCTCGGATAACGGTTGTTATCTCAGTTTAAAATTTTATGGGAGAAAGGTTGACCGGTAAAACAGGAAATCTAAGATAATAAACTTTCAAGACGGCAGTTCGTAGAGGACGGGAATATTTAACTGAACAAGAAAATCAGGGAGACGAGGAATATAACCAAGATTATGGAATAAAACGCCCAAGGTGGATATAAAGAATACGCTACGTACTTTGAAGATTATGATGACACTGATTTTGAAACACAGTTTAGGTTATCTAAAGCTTCGACATTATCAGTACTTTCTATAATCGAACATAACCTGTAACTCTGAACACATAGGTAGGCCTAAGATTAAGTTATAACTTATATGTTGTATGGTACATGTCTGAATTAAATTTTAATGAAGAATTAAGGGATATCGTTTTATTTTTGAGTGAAATATGCGATGTGTAAGCTATAATTTGTTTTCTTATTCTCAATCATGTTAATGCTTTCCGCCACCAAATTAAGTAACAATGCATTCCCTTGGAAAGTCATATTAGGCTTCCTTTTCGGTTTCTGGCAATAGCGGACATAATTTATGATAAATTACTTGCAAACCCCGAATGAAATCAAAACTTGTTTATATTTCGATAGTTGCGGCAGCACGTAGTCATTTGTTTACCGTGCGTTATTACGAAACATTTAAGGTTAACGAAAACTTCGTTTTGGTAAACTGAGATAATAAATTCTGTGGTGAATGTCGAAGTGCGTTATGCGAGATAATGACATTATCCGAGTTTTGGAAATCTAAGATTACAACAAAAGTAACTGACGATGGTAAGTACGGGCCTTAGTCGAGCACCTCGTCTCGTAACTCCCAAGTCTTTCCAGCTCAATCAATGGTAAAATGCTGTCCTTCTACTCGCAAGATAGCGGGTCACATCTCGGTCGAGATATTTGAAGTTTTTTAAATGCCATGTCCGGCTTCGTGACAGGTTAATCAATCAATCAATCAATCAATCAATCAATCAATCAATCAATCAATCAATCAATCAATCAATCAATCAATCAATCAATCAATCAATCAATCAATCAATCAATCAATCAATCAATCAATCAATCAATCAATCAATCAATCAATCAATCAATCAACTTACTGGACTACGGTTCATAGAATCCAGGGTTCGATTCCCGAACGAGCGGAGGATTTTTAATTACTTTACAATCCTTTGACTCGGGGACAGTGTCTTTCTGTTGCTCTTAATACACACCCAGCACACCACACTACCAACCACCACCCTTTCACATAGGACCTTACATCTGGGCGAAAACCTCATCAAGTGTTGATCCCCATAAATTCGTAACAATGGCAGGAAGAAGATACACAGAGATACGCTTACGCGGTGCGTTTAGTGGTGTTGTTCAGGAAATGGTGCGTTAGAATATCAGCGACGACTACTCACAAGATGGCTTTTCAATGTTTTTCACTTTCTTACCAGGCGTTACATAATGAAATGGCCTAGGCCTATGGCTGTTAGTGCCGGGAGTGTCCGAGGACAAGTTCGGCTCGCCAGGTGCAGGTCTTTTTATTTGACGCCTGTAGGCGACCTGCTCGTCGTGATGAGGATGAAATGATGATGACTAATGATGATGGCTAATTAGTTACCTTGCTGGCCCTTGCTCACAGGGACCCTGGGTTGGATTCCCGGCATGGTCGGAAATTTTAACGATAATTGGTTAATTCCCCTGACACGGGGATTGGGACTATGTGCCGTCTTCATCATCATTTCAAGGTCAAGGGCGCCTACGAACGTCATATCAAAAGTCCTGCAGCAGGCCTCTTCGGAGGCACACGCCATTTCATACCATACCGCGTACTGTGTCACACATATGGATTTGGCCCTGTTTTACGGCCGGATGACCTTGACGCCAACCCTATATGGAGGGATGTAATCACTATTGCATGTTTCTGTGGTGGTTGATAGTGTAGTGTTGTCTGGATATAGAGATGAAAGAGTTGAGACAAACACAAACACCCAGTCCCCCGGTCAGAAGAATTAATCAGAAACGATTAAGATAACCAACCCGGCCTGGAATCGAATCCGGGACCCTCTGAACCAAAAGGCATCAACGCTGACCGTTCAGCCAATGAGTCGGATAATAATAATAATAATAATAATAATAATAATAATAATAATAATAATAATAATAATAATAATAATAATAATAATAATAATAATAGTCTAATAATAATAATAATAATAATGTAATCATCATCATCATCATCATCATCATCATCATCATCATTATCATGTCTGGTTCCATGGCCAAATGGTTAGCGTGCTGGCCTTTGGTCACAGGGGTCCCGGGTTCGATTCCCGACAGGGTCGGGAATTTTAACTTTAATTGGTTAATTTCGCTGGCACGGGGGCTGGGTGTATGTGTCGTCTTCATCATCATTTCATTCCCATCACGACGCGCAGGTCGCCTAAGGGCACCAAATCAAAAGACCTGCATCTGGCGAGCCGAACTTGTCGTCGCACACTCCCGGCACTAAAAGCCATACGCCATTTCATTTCATCATGATCCGCCTCTGTGGTGTAGTGGTTAGTGTGATTACTGATTAGATGCCAATCCCAGAGATCCGCGTTCGATTCCTAGTTCTGTTACGAAATTTGAGAAGGGGTACGAGGACTGAAACGGGTTACACTCAGCTTTGAGAGGTCAACTGAGTAGAGGGGTTCGATTCCCACTTCAGCCATCCTCGAAGTGGTTTTCCGTTGTTTCCCGCTTCTTGACCAGGCAAATGTTGGGATGGTAGGCCTACCAAACTTAAGGCCACGGGCACTTCCTTTCCATCACACACAAGGCCCCCTGTTCAGCATAGCAAGTGATGTACTAGTCCTGCTCTCCAGATGTATCACCGACCAAATGTCTCACACTCGATGGGAGAAACCAACCCTGCGGAATAAACGGATTTAAAATAATAATAATAATAATAATAATAATAATAATAATAATAATATCAGCTTCCAGGATTTAAAGAACTTCTGCTAGCCTCGTCTCGGTAAATTTACTAGCAAGTAAAAGAACTCCTGCGGGACAAAATTCCGGCAACTCGACATCTCCGCAAACCATTAAAATATTTTGTGGGACGTTAAACCAATGATTTTATTCACCGACGTCCGTTCATAGGCTGTGCCCATGGAAAGAATAATATTCTAAATAATAGTAATAGCCTAATAATAATAATAAATGTCTATCTGATAGGTCATCAGCCAGAGGCTGGTTGAATCCTCAAATAGCACCACCAAAGGCTATGCAGTTATAGGGAAACAGCCAAAAACAATGGCAGAGCCCAAATGAGGTGTACTAGGAAAGATGAGGAGTGGGGTAGTTTGCCATTGCTTTCCTCACTGAGCCAGATGGCGCTATTGCAGCACGCCTGATCCTATGAGCAACACCTTTCATGACACTCAGACACTCTGGTTGTGCTCTGAATGCCATTACTCAGCATCACCAATACCCCAGCAGCTTCCATATTGTGACAGCCATGCACGAGACCGGGCCTTCGGTGGAAGCTATACTGTACTTTGCTCCGGCCTGTGCCAAGTGGTGGACGAAAAAGTACTGTATCCATCAAGAAATGACAGCAGGCATAATAATAATAATAATAATAATAATAATAATAATAATAATAATAATGGGAAGAAGAAGAATCCGCTGACCTACACGAGAGTTTCTATGGCTATATAATGTCACGGCATAGGAAATAAATACATAAATAAAATAAGTAAAGAAATAAATAAGTTTATGCTTCTTCTTCTTCTTCTTCTTCTCCTTATTAATCTATTTACCCTCCAGGGTTGGTTTTCCTCTCGGAATCAGCGAGGGATTCCACCTCTACAACATCAAGGGCAGTGTCCTGGAGCTTGATACATTGGCTTAGTGGATACTACTGGGGAGAATAACCAGTACCTCGCCCAGGCGGTCTCACCTGCTATGCTGAACAGGGCCCTTTCTGGGGGATGGGAAGATTGGAGGGGATAGACAAGGAAGAGAGAAGGAAGCGGCTGTGGCCTTAAGTTAGGTACCATCCCGGCAATTGCCTGGAGGAGAAGTGGGAAACCACGGAAAACCACTTCCAGGTTGGCTGAGGTGGGAATCAAACCCACCTCTACTCATTTCACCTCCCGAGGCTAAGTGGACCCCGTTCCAGCCCTCGTACCATTTTTTCAAATTTTGTGGCAGAGCCGGGAATCGAACCCGGGCCTCCGGGTTTGGCAACTAATCACACTAACCACCACATCACAGAAGCGGACTTCTTGTTTTTCGATCATCTTTATTCGAGATTTTCCACCAATTAAGGTATAATAGTTTCAGATGCAAACTGTGCTTCTGTTTTAACTACTGCGTTATAATGTCGTAATTTTGCCTATTTTTGATATAGATCCTAGTTCTTTTACTGTATCTGTTCCAAGTAATTTTGTATGCTCTTGGAAGATTTGCAATTTTTTCTTTGTTAGCTTACTGATTTAACCCTTTTCGTTCGATAATTTCACCTAGCTACTTAAAATTGTCTATTTAAGCGATATTTCCATAGTTGGTGATTAACGGTTGATTGTTGAAGCCAAGATTATTATTATTATTATTATTATTATTATTATTATTATTATTATTATTATTATTATTATTATTATTATTATTACTGAAAATGAAAATCCACAGTCTGCTTCCAGTCATTCGACCGGGTCAGGAATGGAATAAATGGAGCCTCATCTAACGGCGAGGATAAGAATTGTGCCGGCTGCCGAAGCCTGTCGCACTCCTCTGGGGCAATGCTTAATGACTGACAGATGAAATAAAATGATAGCGCCTATTGGAGAGTGTTTCTGGAATGAAATATGACAGGGAAAACCGGAGTACCCGTAGAAAAACCTCTTCCACCTCTACTTTGTCCATCACAAATCTCACATGGAGTGACGGGGATTTGAACCACGGAACTTAGCGCTGAGAGGCCGGTGCGCTGCCGCCTGAGCCACGGAAGCTTTCTTTATTATTATTATTATTATTATTATTATTATTATTATTATTATTATTATTATTATTATTATTATTATTATTATTATTATTATTATATATTACAAGTTGCTTTATGTCGCATCAAGACAGATATGTCTGATGGCAACGATGGGATAGAAAAGGGTTGGGAGTGGGAAGGAAGCGGCCGTGGCCTTAATTAAGATAGGCCTACAGCCCCAGCATTTGTCTGGTGAAAATAGGGAACCACCTAAACCATCTTCAAGACTGCCGACAGTGGGGCTCGAGCACACTATTTCCGGAAAGCAAGCTGACAGCTACGTGACCCAAACCGCGCGGCCACTTACTCGGCTATGATGATGACGACGATAATAATAATAATAATAATAATAATAATAATAATAATAATAATAATAATAATAATAATACCCAGCAAGTTAGCCATGTCCTTTGGGTTGCGTAGCTGTTAGATTGTATTGGTTCGAATTTCGCCATTGAGAGCCCTGAGTATGGTTTTCTTTTGTTACACCAGGCACCATGCTGGTATTTGAAGGTGCTCAGATACGTCAGCCTCGTGTTGGTAGATCTACTGGCACGTATGAGAACTACTGCGGGACTAAATTCCGGCATCTCGGCGTCTCCGAAAACCGACATTAATAATATTAATAATAATAATAATAATAGGCATAATAATAATAATAATAATAATAATAATAATAATAATAATAATAATAATAATAATAATAATAATAATAATAGGGCTAATAATAATAATAATAATAATAATAATAATAATAATAATAATAATAATAATAATAATAATCCCCTCGATACTTACACAAACAACTTCTGGTAACTCCGTTTAGCAAAATCCCTCAGGTAAATAATTTCAAATACTTTGTGGAAATCGCCCAACCATCTCGATTAAATCGTGAAGGATATAGGGAGAGAATTTCTAAATTACAAAAAAAGAAACACTCTAGAATCACATAGAACAGATAAAAATCAATATCTCGGACGCTAAATTAAAAAATGTAAGGATTAAACGCATCAGATACCCTGATCACTGGACACAGATCATTGACTATAAATTTAAAAAAGAATGAAAGGAAAATCCTTATGAGAATATTTGGCCCAGTATGCATAGAAGGATATAAATGAGGTCTCCTGAGGTTTGCGAGCATCCTGAGACAGTATCAGACACTATGAAAAAAATATTAAAATTTTGTGGCCATATTCAAAGGACAATGAAAGACTTAGTAAAAGATAGGCCTATATAATTAGCCTATGCCTCGTCAATTAAAGTCAAGTGTAATTAAAAAAATCGAAATTGTAAATACCTCCAAGTAATTATCATAACAGGTGAAATTATATGGGGCAGACCTCGCTTTAGAACGTTGGTAAACAAACATCATTTTGCTGAATATCCCGGGACGAGTACCGCCACTACATGGACGGAAGAACGGAAGAGAAATAACAGCGAGAGGAAGAAGAGATTCTGGAAAGCGGAGAAAGCAATTTCATTGGTAAATAAGTTCAATCGCGCTCCGTAGTTGGGCACAGCGTTGTGAAAATAATAATAATAATAATAATAATAATAATAATAATAATAATAATAATAATAATAATAATAATAATAATAATAGACATAAATACTGTACGGAGAAGACGTTTGAAATTTTTTGGACACATTTTTCGGAAGGATAACAGACTCACAAAAAAGTTATTCAATGTAATAAATTCCTAAATCAGGAGAGTACATTGGCTGGAGCCAAACAAGGGGGGACCATTAATGAATTGAACGTCAGAGAAGACATAATGAAAAATCGCAAAGTCTTCAGGACCTCAGTAAATAAACACACATTTGTGGTGAAAACTAGCAGCAGGACTGGTACAAAGTGGTCAGGAGAACGAAAGAGGCCACACAGTGAGTTCATGAAGAGATTTTGGAAGAAAAGGAAGGCGAAAGTCATCAAGGCAATGGACAAGTTCCAACAAGTTCTAAGAATGGGCATAACTAAACAACATTTTTTTTACAACTTGTTTTACGTCGTACCAACATAGATAAGTTTTATGGCGACGGTGGGATAAGACAGGCTTAGGAGTGGGAAGGAATCGGCCGTGGCCTTAATTAAGGTACAGCCTCGTGTGAAAATGGGAAACCATGGAAAACCATATTCAGGTCTACGGACAGTGGGGCTTGAACCCACTATCTCCCGGATGCAAGCTCCCAGCTGCACGCCCCTAACCGCATGGCCAACTCGCCCGTTAATAATAATAATAATAATAATAATAATAATAATAATAATAATAATAATAATAAAGGGACCTCAAAAACGGAAACATAAGTTCAACAATCGTCCTAGAAAGAGACATCCTTAGACACAAAGTAGACAATTGGGAAGCAACATCAGGTCAACCACAACAAAAACAGTAGAGAACAAAGTGGTCGGCAGAATGTAAACAAACTTTCTCGGAAAGAGTGAAAACATGCAGGAACAACAAGAATCACCCACACAAAAAGTGATTGAGTTATTTGCTTAACGTCTTCCAGTAGAGACAATTCGCTAATAATAATAATAATAATAATAATAATAATAATAATAATAATAATAATAATAATAATAATAATAATAATAATAATAATAATAATAATAAATTATCAGAAAAATATCGAACTCGATCCCGCACCCGAGAGATGAGACGTTGTTGTAACTTATCTGACGATTTGCATACGTCCAAGATTTGAGGCTTTGGCTACTAGGCCAGTTACAACTGAAACACTTAGGAAGAAGAGAATATTTTTGTTACCTTTGGAAGGAAAATGCGGACGATATCCTTTCCAGGGACCTACAGTGGCACGATATAGCACCATGAACGTAACACTTTAGTCGTGAGAGAGAAACATTCGCCTTGCACTTTTTGTCACATCGCCCTGAGTACTACGTCATCCCACAACGAGTTGTAGTTATCTCGCTTCGAAATGACACAATAGCCTTGTCAAACGTTGGTGTGTTATACAACCACGAAGCCACGAACTCGTTGATGCGGAGATGTCACAGACATACATTCCTACCTGAACCTTGCTCG
Organism: Anabrus simplex; assembly: GCF_040414725.1. Taxonomy (NCBI): domain Eukaryota; kingdom Metazoa; phylum Arthropoda; class Insecta; order Orthoptera; family Tettigoniidae; genus Anabrus; species Anabrus simplex. The sequence goes on from NC_090265.1 coordinate 692,446,076, forward strand.
CACTCTACTGACACGAGACCTTGTGTGGCTTTCGCCCACTCTTTCTGATGCGTGACGCGCCGCCGTGTAAGAATAGCTCACCAATGGCGCGCTGTGGCCGCATGACGTCAGTCAACAATAACAGGCTATTGGTCGGCCAGAGCGCGGTTTCCTGCCTCCCCTCTTGAAACACGCTGTCATACTGAGGAAGTCTGTGCTAATCGACGTACGATCAGCTCGTATCCACTAGAAAACCAAGAGAAATAATAATTCAGTCAAAAATCCCTCCCATTTTCCCTTCTCTATCGCAATACCTCAGGAGGTAGGGGAGAAAGACACTCCTCTTCTTCCTCTAAGGATGAATGTTAATGACGTCAACTGTTGCTGTAAGGATGTGAAATCTGTGCTCTGTGGTTTGAACAAATCAAACGTTGGGCATCCCCGGCCGTTGTAGGTGTAGTATAGGAAAATGGAATGTGTATATATAAGCTTCTGGGCTGAATGCAAGCCACTTAGTCACGAATCCACTGGTGGTGAGTGCAGACCAATCAGGAAACCAACAACATGTGTTCTACCTTAGTGATTTTAACCTGGAGTGTCTTATTAGCCCTGTTGTTGAGCAACGGGTTCGTCGAAAGCAGGCCAAGACATCATCATGAACACCATCACCTGAGACATTCTAAGATGAACTTGCAAGTTGCAAGGCTTAAGCGCCATTTAAAGAGTTACGAGAATCTGCTCGATCAAATGAGAAGAAAGAGGTACTCCAACAGTGATGAGATCGACGTGAGAAAAGCTAGGAGCCTGCAGGTACTCTGCAAGTACGATGTTATTACCACGACATTCGAAGAGGATGACATACTTGGTAAGCCTCATCCAGCTAGTGTCGACGAGGTTGTCTGCAAGAAGGACCTTCAAGACTGCAACTGCAAGGGGGTAGGCAAATTCAGATGCTTCCAGCTCACCTCCACCATCAACGTCACTTACATCGACAGCGAAAACAAGATGGTAGAGCAGTCGAAAGACGTGAAGTCTGGATGTATCTGTGCAACTGAAAATCCCAACCCAACTAAACCGCTGGATATTCGCAGTGAAATTCCGTGATAATCGATGAATTCCACGTTCCAACGTCTGGGACATGGATGCCTGGAGGAATCCAAATGAAGGTCATAATTTATTTATTTATTTATTTATTTATTTAGTTTGTTAGTTATTTATTGTCGTTGCATATTATGATAAATGATTTTAGATAAGGCTCACTCAGATTCTAGTGAGTTTAAGGTGCTGTGTATGTGTGTGTCTTAATGTTGGTTCGCACGGAACTCTAATTTATTTGTAGAATAATTCGAACTTGTTTAGTGATTCTTCACTATTCATTACTTTCCTACTATGTTGGACGGTGGAGGGAGTATGATATCGGATAGAATAATAGTTCTCCCGCTATTTTCGAACGAATTGTTGCAGTGTTTTGATTTAATTTTTAAACGGTTCGCAGGATGACAATCATAAAATTTATTTAAATAATTAATTATAGTACACACTAATCATTTCGTTATAATAAAAAATGTTGTCATTTCTTGATGGGTACGGTGTTTTTGCGACCGTCTATTGGAGCAAAATCGGAAACAAATACAGCTTCCACCAAATTCTGTACGGTCACCCATCGAAGTACTGACAACTCCCATTGTTGCTTAACGGCGACAATCGGACCAGAACCAGTGTATTTAACACGGTGTGCCCGCTAGCCAAAGTCGGAGTGACTGCGGTTGCTGCTGAGGCGCGAAGTAATGACATTCAGAGTACGGTCAGTATGCTATAAAAGGTGTCACTACAATACCTCAGTGAGTTCAATCCCCATCTTGCTTTTTAGGACTCATTATAGCTTTTTCTGTTCTTATATAACCGCATAACCTTCAGTTGTGCTATTTGACGATCCAACCATCCTTCGAGCTGATGATTTAGCAGATAAACACGTGCAACAAAATCAAACAAATCAGTATTGAGTTTACGATTTCGATTCCAACTATGTTTCTATTTAATTTATTGATTGATTTATTTATGTATTTATATCCGTGCGAGAAAAATATGGTGATTTATGCTCTATGAGTGATCTAGAGCCCGCATTTTTATGCAGTAATGGGTTAGATTGCAAACATGCTGAAGCGAGTTGCATAAACGTAAGGATAGCCCCCTCAGAACCCCTTGAATTTGTTACTCTCGCTACATAACGCAAGAGAGACCTAGATGACACTTCCTGATAACAAATTACTTTGCATTCTGACCGATTACTGCCTAAAAATATGCGTTCTACGAAAAGAATGAACGATTCTCTTTACGTGTTCAATTCCTTGAGAATAATTTATTCCATTTTAGCGCTCTAAGAATTGAATAGTTACGTTTCAATTTGGAAATATTCTCTTTTTCAAATGAATTGATTTTCGACTGAATTCTCTACGTAATTATATTTACAAGCTTTGAAAAATCAGAGCTATTCAAGCATATGCGATTTAGTAGGGTCCGTGCCTAATTTATTTATTTGCATGATTTATTTATTTAATTAATTTATTTATTTATTATAGATCAAACAAAGTAGGGACCTTGTCGTGTATTACGTTAAGGGATTTCTTTACTCGCGATCCTTTACAGATATACTCCTTTCACCTGAGTAGGCCTGTGCCCAAACCTACGGTTTGTTACTTATTGTGGAGAATACTTCGACAATAACTTGATAATTAGTAGTACAAGAACTTCCTGGAGAAGTTCATTTTATAAATAGATTATTGTGTATATTGTATAGGCCTCAATATTTTATAGATGGATTACTGTTTATATTGTAGTAGGACTAATCATTTTATAAATAGAGTACTGTGTATATTGTACAATACGATTTAGACTGACCTTCAAAATCTCACTGGTGATAATTCATGGTGAAGGCCAAATAACTATTATAAACATAGCATAGCTCAGCATTGTTGAACAATGACATTTCTAGAATTTTGCAATAGACCAGAGGTTTTGAAACCCTACAAATGAAAAATGTGCCAGTTCACTTTAAATAATCTTACGTTCATTATATATTAATCATAATTGAGTTATAGTCTATTATTGGTTGTGAAACATAATTACTTAATAATTTATGTTACGAATATTTTTATTAAATTTAGTCTTGTAGAATCTAAGTTACGCTTGACAAGCTTTCATTTCATTAATTTATTTATTTACTTGTTGTTCATTTTAATTGAATGTTGGTACCTATTCAGGCAACTATATATTAATCCTATTGTTATCTTTCTTTTATTCTAAGACTGGTGTCTAGTTTAATTATGTATTATATCAATAGTACAATGAGTTGGAGTGGCACTTAATTCGATATCAGAGATCAGAAACAAATTCGAGACAATTTTTCCATTCGTTGAAAATTTGACACTCCGATGTTATGTGCTTTAAAACGTAATACGAAACGATACGAAATAAATTTTAATTCGTGTAACTTACGAATTACGGTAATGTTCCTCAGTGGGATATTCATTGATAAGACTGTTTACACTGCCAGTGTAACAGTTTATTAACGGAGTGAATGAACATTTAGTTCACATTTTTTATAAAATGAAAGAGTAAATCTGTGAGAAAAATCCATTTAAAAATTAAGCATTTCTGTAATATTTTGTAATTGCAAACTTGCATCAGTCATAGTTAGGCAACTTACTCGGATAAGAGGGTAAAATGTATTCGAGTCACCTTGAAATATATCCAACAATATTAAAAATGTGCCGGTCCCGTGGTATAGGGGTAGCGTGCCTGCCTCTTACCCGGGTTCGATTCCCGGCCAGATCAGGGATTTTTACCTGGACCTGAGGGCTGGTTCGAGGTCCACTCAGCCTACGTGATTAGAATTGAGGAGCTATCTGACTGTGAGATAGCGGTCCCAGTCTAGAAAGCCAAGAATAATGGCCGAGAGGATACGTCGTGCTGACCACACGACACCTCGTAATCTGCAGGCCTTCGGGCTGAGCAGCGGTCGCTTGGTAGGCCAAGGCCATTGAAGGGCTGTAGTGCCATGGGGTTTTAATATTAAAATGTAGCCGATCAATTAAAAGAAGACATTTAATTTATATGCAAGAGTGCCTTGTTTATAAAACTCCATGGCCATCTAGGATTTAGAATTACAGTGACAGTAGATAATAAAAAAATGTTACATTTTAAAGCAATCATGGTTATCTACGATATAATTCTACAGCGATACGAGAAGTTAACATTTTTTAACTTATTTACAAGCAAACAATCATAAGAAATTCGAATAAGAAAATATGAATATCCCATTGTAAACAAACCATTACTGCTTTATATTACACTATAATTAATGTGTTTAGTAAGTTCTGTTAAAGTAACAGTGATATTGAATCCGTGAAGCACTCCATAGCATTTAAGTATTTTTTAAAAAGGTACAAAAATATAAAAGCAATATTATACTGTACATTCCGCTGTTATGTCCTAGATATGTATACGAAGCCTTATGTGATATATATTATATGCCATAAACTGTTCAAAAGAGTACAAATTAGTGTTAAGAATTTATATATAATAAGAATTGTTAATTGTTTATTAATTTATTGAATTAATTTATATGATTGAAAAGACAACAATGTTTTTCTAAGACGATCAGGAAATATGTCATCTGCCTTCATTTTCATTAAATTGCAAATAAGACTGAAATAAAGACAAGCCCAACAAAATACAATTTGTTTTTACTGATGTCCTATTATGTTCCTTCCCCTTCACAGTCCTAATTGGATGGTGTTAGGCTATGCATCACGTGGTCAACAGCATTGATTTTTATAAGATTATTCCTCCATCTGATAGCTAAAGGTTTAAACTTTATATAGTTTATTGTTGCGACTTTTGTTCTCAACATGGTTTATCGGAAAAAAATAATTTTGACCAAACAATAACCGCTGAATCATTTGACATTTTTTTGTATCAACCCCACTGTCAGCAACTTTGAATATGGTTTTGGAACATTTTACATGTTTAAAATCTTCTGTTTTATTTAGTCGCAAAATTGTAGGTATTTGTGAAAGAGGTCTCTAGAAGAATATGATTAATAGAACACACGATGTGGTGTTCAGATAGAATTTAATCCTGCACAAATGAGCAATAAAATTTGTTGGTTAGTCAAGTGATGCAGAACAGATTACGAAAATATATTAGAAATATCACTAATTTTAATATATTAACTAGAAAAATGATGGTTTTAACTTCCTTTCGGTATATAGTAGGTACTTCATATTTTACAAGAAAGATTAATTAATACACAGGATTTTTCTTTATGTAAATAACTTGGTGCTTGGTCAAGTGATGAAAAATCTCGACATGTTTTGCTGGTGGTGGTGATTAATACCTTGAGGGAAAGTAAAACTAGACAACCATTCCCTCTTAACACTAACCAGAGGATCAAATGGAAGAGAGTATCGGTAAAACGAAGATATGTGTGGTGATGCTTGTTTAAAGGTAAGTTGAAATGTCCCATCCTGATTTTATACTATTAAAATTCCGAAATTCCCCTGTTTATCTAAAACTTCAGTGACAAGAACTTGGAAACATCAATTTCTGCAACTTAAATATTTGGGGTCTGTTTTAAGTTTATTGAACGAGAATTAAGAGGTCTTTAGGGTGTGAATAAGATTTATATTCTTCCCGTGGCATAATGCACAGCATTTCTAGGACAGACGTGCCGAGGGAGTGGCTGTGCGGTTTGAGTCACGTAGCTGTCAGCTTGCATTCGGGAGATAATGGGTTCGAACCCGACAGTCGGCAGCCCTCAAAATGTTCTTCCGTGGTTCTTCCCATTTTCACAATAGGCAAATGTCGGAGCTGTAGGCCTACCTTCATTTAGGCCACAATTGCTCCCTTCCCAATCCTTGAACACTCCTATCCTATCGTCGCCGAAAGATCTGTCTGTGCCAGTGCGACGTAAATTAATAATAATATCGGCCTCTGTGGTGTAGTGGTTAGCGTGATTAGCTGCCACCCCCGGAGGTCCGAGTTCGATTCCCGGCTCTGACACGAAATTTGTAAAGTAGTACAAGAGCTGGAACGGGTTCCACTCAGTCTCGGAGGGTCAACTGAGTAGAGGGATATTCGATTCCCTCCTCAGCCGTCCTCGAAGTGGTTTTCCGCGGTTTATCACTTCTCCAGGCAAACGCCGGGATGGTACATAACTTAAGACCAAGGCCGCTTCCTTCCCTCTTCCGAATCTACTCCTCTCAATCTTGCCATCCCCTATACGGCCCCTGTTCAGCATGGTAGGTGAGGCCACCTGGACGGGGTACTAATCCTCCTGCCCACTTGTATCCCCACGATCCAAAGTCCCACGCTCCAGGACACTGCCCTCGAGACACTACTGTAGAGGTGGGATCCCTCGCTGAGTCCGAGAGAGAAACCAACCCTGGTGGGTGAACGGATTAAGAAAGCATAATCTAAATAAAATAGTCATTAATGAAGAAACTGTTCAAGATAGAATAAAATTCGGAACCTTAATTAATAAACATAAATTCTCTCCCGAATAAATGCAGGGTGGACTGAACAACGTAAAAAGGTAAACAGTGAGAGGATGTGTAGATATTCGGAAGAGAAAAAGAAAAAAAGGAAAATAGTGCTAATAAGTTCAAACGCACTTCTTAGTTGGACACAGCGTATCAAAAAATTCCTAAAACATGTCAGCGAGGGATCCCACCTCTACCACCTTAAGGGCAGTGCTCTGGAGCGTGAGATTCGTGTCGCGGATACAACTGGGGAAGGACGACCAGTACCTCGCCCAGGCGGCCTCACCTGCTATGCTGAACAGGGGTCTTGTGGGGGGATAGACAAGGAAGAGGGAAGGAGGCGGGCGTGGACTTAAGTTAGGTACCATCCCGATATTTGCCTGGAGGAGAAGTGGGAAACCACGGAAAACCACTTCCAGGATGGTTGAGGTGAGAATCGAACCCCGTCCACCCAGTTGACCTCCCGAGGCTGAGTGGACCCCGTTCCAGCCCTCGTACTACTTTTCAAATTTCGTGGCAGAGCCGTGAATCGAAATCGGGCCTCAGGGGGTGGCAGCTAATTACACTAATCGATACTCCATAGAGGCGGATATTATTATTATTATTATTATTATTATTATTATTATTATTATTATTATTATTATTATTATTATTATTGGTTCAGTGGCTTACTTTCATTGCGTTAAAGCGTTGATGGTAACTATAATCTTGTCTGTTTAGTTGCTTGTGAGATCTTGGTACACCGAGCAAATGGCTATCAGCTTGCATTCGGGAAATAGTGGGTCGAACCCCACTGTCGGCAGCCCTGAAAATGGTTTTCCGTGGTTTCCCCACTTTTACACCAGACAAATGCTGGGGTTGTACCTTAAATAACGCCACGGTTTATTCCTTGCCACTCCTAAACCATTTCTTGTCCCATCGTCGCCATAAGACCTATTTATAGACTATCGGAGCAACGTAAAGCAGATGAAAAAGAAAGTGATCTTGGTACAAAATAGGTTATAGTTTATTGAAAATGTAAATTGCTGCAAGCGGTACCCAATGTAATGCATTCCGAATATTCACCGCAGCAGAAAACGTAATTATGCTAAATAACACATTCTAGGCAAGCTTATTCTTCGTAAAATTAGTATTTAGCTGAAGCTTTTTCTTTTTACCTCAGCCTTCTACGTCAACAAGTTCGAAAATTCATTAGTTCGAAGAGAAAACCAAACAAAAAATAATAACCCATTACGCTACATCCCTGTTAGGCATTGGCTTACCATGCGACTGCTGCTCTGCTCGAAGGCCCTCAAATTACGTGATGACGCGTAGTCATTTTGAAGAATCCTCTCGGCTGTTATTCTTCACTTTTTAGACCGGGTCCACTATCTCACTGTCAGATATCTCCTTAATTTTTCTCTGGTAGGTCAAATGGACTTTGAATCACCCCCCTCAAATCCAGGTAAAAATCCCTGATTTAGCACGGAATCATAACCAATGCATCCTATACTGAATCTCTGACACTACTGAGAATCGAACTCAGGCTTTCGAGGACGCCAGGTAATAGCGCTAACCGTTCTGCTACGAAGGTGGACGGCTGTATGGTGAAATTTGTGCTTATATTATTTCTGTGACGAACAAATTGTCAACAAAATAGCATCTCATAAATCAAAATACATATCTCGATAAAAGTGGGTGTTGTCCTTGAACAATGTTGGTACTACAAGGTAAATGTAACGTAATAAGTAAGACTTTTTCTTGTGCATTAAAAACACCTGCACTTCTACCAAAGTATCTAATCACTTTTCCTAACGCTGCATTGGTACTTTTTTTAACTGTGACATTGTTTACACACAAGTCAGTGCTGGCTGGTAACCATACATTCTAAATTATCACGCAAGCGGCTCTTTTGCGGACCCATGTGTACTAAGACTTTTTGCTTCTAGTATCGTGTACTGACAGCTGTTTCAATTTCTTTCTTTCTTTCTTTCTTTCTTTCTTTCTTTCTTTCTTTCTTTCTTTCTTTCTTTCTTTTTTAATCTGTTTACCCTCCAGGGTTGGTTTTTCCCTCGGAGGAAAAGTGGGAAACCACGGAAAACTACTTCCAGGATGGCTGAGGTGGGAATCGAACAAACTGCTACTCATTTGACCTCCCGAGGCAGAGCCGGGAATTGAGCCCGGGCCTGCAGGGGTGGCAGCTAATCACACTAACCACAACACCACAGAGGCGGGCTATTTCAATTTATGCTATTAACTGTGATACACCCTGTATTTTAATATAATCATTGAAAAATATTGATGTTCACAAATATTATGAGGAAAATGGCAAAAATCTGTACATTATACAGCCACCATTTTGAATAAGTCATTGTCTGTAACGTCATGCACCACGTGACATTTAGGCCTACATAGGTCCTATATGGTAATGTTGGGATGGAACTGTATATCTTCCTCGTTAAATTTAATTTTAGTCACTATTTTTGCTGCTGGGAAAGAAAATGTCTCATTAAGAGTGTTTTATACATTTTACTGAGAGAGAAATGTATTGTAAATATTCCAGGAGATGGTAGTGGGTTCACGAATCGAATTCTCAGTTTTGATTCTCGCTAACTGAGACCATGCTTACAATATATTTCATAGGTTTGTAACGCAACCGAAAACAGGAAGGAATTGTTTCCAATTTCAGATCGTCTCTCTCTGCAACATCCAGGTGTCACGTGAGTTTTGAATTTATCTGATGTAAGTTAAATAGGTGCAATCATAGTTGAAAATTAGTAAAATAAGTTACATCAAGCGAGTTGGCCGTGTGGTCAAGGGCGCACACCTGTGAGCTTACATTCGGGAGATAATGGGTTCGAACCCCACTGCCGGCAGCCCTGAAGATGGTTATCCGTGGTTTCCCATTTCCACACCAGGCAAATGCTGCAGCTGTACCTTAATTAAGGCCATGGCCGCTTCCTGCCCACTTCTAGCCCTTTCCTGCCCCATCGACTCCATAAAATCTTTGTCCGTGCGATGCAAAGACATTAAAAAAAAATAGTTACAATAGAAACTCGTTAATACGTCTCTTCGGAGGGGGGGGGGGATATGCTAACCGGATTAAGTCCATATTAACTGAAATAACACTCATGATCAGTAAATCTCCGTTTAGAGCAACAAAACACTTTTAATAGAGTGTATACTTTTTAAGGACACAGGCATAAAAGAAGTTATGTTGTGGCATTCTGGGAACCTGGCCGGCCCCGTGGTGTAGCGGTAGCGTGCCTGCCTCTTACCCGGAGGCCCCGGGTTCGATTCCCGGCCAGGTCAGGGATTTTTACCTGGACCTGAGGGCTGGTTCGAGGTCTACTCAGCCTACGTGATTAGAATTGAGGAGCTATCTGACGGTGAGATAGCGGCCCCGGTCTAGAAAGCCAAGAATAACGGCCGAGGGGATTCGTCGTGCTGACCACACGATACCTCGTAATCTGCAGGCTTTCGGACTGAGCAGCGGTCGTTTGGTAGGCCAAGGGCTGTAGTACCATGGGTTTGGTTTGGTTTTGGGAACCTGAAAAGCCTGTCTGAACTCGCTAAAAAATGTATTCGTAACTTTTCCAGTATTTCCATACCAGCTTGAATTTCTGACTCAGTGTTGTCAGTTCTTCCGAACTTTTAGGAGATCTCCCGATTTGTTTGCAACGCACCAGAAAACCCGAAAAAACAAAAATTAAGCGAAATGAATAATAATGTTGAAAACATGAAATGGCGTATGGCTTTTAGTGCCGGGAGTGTCCGAAGACAAGTTCCGCTCGCCAGGTGCAGGTCTTTTGATTTGATTCCCGTAGGTGACCTGCGCGTCGTGATGAGGATGAAATGATGATGAAGACGACACATACATCCATCCATTCCCCGTGCCAGCGAAATTAACCAATTATGGTTAAAATTCCAGACCACACCGGGAATCGAACCCGGGACCCCTGTGACCAAAGGCCAGCACGCTAACCATTTAGCCATGGAGCCGGACATAATGATTAATGGTGCATAATATATTTCTGCCGGAAATCGGTGCGACGTAAAAAACAAAGTTTCACTATATGTACTTTATTCGTTAACGAGTAAAACAGGAAAGGCTGAAAGAGTAGAAATTGTCAAATCTACTTGTGATGTTGTAAAACACAAAACTAACACCGAAAATGCTTTTCTTTCTTTCTTAATCTGCTTACCCTCCAGGGTTGGTTTTTCCCTCGGACTTAGTGAGGATCCCACCTCTGGCACCTCAAGGGCAGTGTCTTGGAGATTGAGACATTGGGTCGGGGGATACAACTGGGGAGGATGACCAGTACTTCGCCCAGGCGGCCTCACCTGCAATGCTTAACAGGAGCCTTGGTGGAGGATGGGATGATTGGAGGGGATAGACAAGGAAGATGAAAGGAAGCGGCCGTTGGCTTAAGTTAGGTACCATCCCGGCATTTGCCCGGAGGAGAAGTGGGAACCACGGAAAACCACTTCCAGGATGGCTGAGGTGGGAATCGAACCCCCCTCTACTCAGTTGACCTCCCGCGGCTGAGTGGCTCCCGTTCCAGCACTCGTACCACTTTTCAAATTTCGTGGCAGAGCCGGGAATCGAACCCGGGCCTCCGGGGGTGGCAGCTAATCACACTACCCACTACACCACAGAGGCGGACACCGTAAATACACGGGGTTAAAAGAAAGCAGATTCTAATAATCACTGGTCAGAACGTTAAAAGAAACAAAAAACAAATGTTTCTGCGGGTGAAAGGAGTGGATGGTGACGTCGAAGGTATATCCGAGAGTATGTTAGGAGTGTGGAAGTTGCTGTAATAGCGAATAAAGAATTCACCTCCTACAACAGTCAGGGTATCCCTCATCCAAGAGGGGTGACGGAGTGGGTTTCTTATACATCGTTTGTAATTCAAGCAATGTTGCAACCTTGGCTAGCGGTCATTGCCGGGACTTGGAATGACCGAAGACGTGTCAAATATTGCACCAGATCAGTGAGTGCCCGTTACACTCATTACATCATCTCTGTGTTTGGAAGTCGCTTGGAAGTATCACTGTATTCTCTTTGCTTCCTCTTTCGCTGATATGAGGGAACGTAACATGGTGCAAGAGCCGAAGCGCCTGCTCGCTGACGAATGCAGCATGCTATACACATCTGCTAATAGGATTGCAGTAACCTGTCGTGTGGAATGGAACTCGTCATTTCTTGACTAGGTTTGAGAATTGGATGCCGTTATGCATCAGTAGACTAAGCGCCATTTGATGAAAATTGAGATTTTAGCGCCATCTTGTAGAGGAAGGCTTGAACTATTTATAAAAAATTCCCCACTGCATTACAAGAGGCCGTTAGTTGTTAATAAACAGAAAATCTAAGCGACAAAGCGGGAATCAGTAAAAATGTATATTGCATCAGTAGACTATGCGACGTTCCAGTTTGCATCATTGGACCAAGGGCCACATTCCTCACATTGCGCGCGGATGACAGCGAGGGAGCCCGCGTTTTCGATAGTGCTGACATTTTTACATGGTGATACACTGAGTAGTTTATCAAGTGACGAAGTTAAGCGATGTATCAAGTACTCCCAAAAGTAAGGAGAAGGACAATGCTACTTATGCAGCTTGCTAAGAACGTTGAGTCTGAGAATCACTCTCTAGAATTTGATGGTGAATCTCAGGAAGTAAATCTAAATAAGTCAAGACAGAGACGACCACGGGAAAGTAGAGTTCCCTTTTACCAGGCAATAATACCATTTTGGCCAAAAGGAAAACCTATTATCTCTGAAGCCAAACTAAGAGACTTTGGTTCGCTGATGCACCTAATACCTGCAGATGCCAAACAATTTTACCAGAATCTTCAAGCAGATTCAGACATCGTGGATGACGTAGATAGGTTTAATGGATATCCTGATTTCGAGATTGAATGAACTGAGAGCAACAATATTATTACCTATCCAGTGATTTGTGTGTATTTATGGGAGAAAACATCTTTAATCACATTTTCTGTCTCAAGCAGAACAAAACGAGGCTTAAAAATATCACGTCAATACTGTACTCTCAGAACATAATAGGCCCATCGTGAAGGAAAATCCATTCAAAAATTGTACAGACTACAATGGCTCATGTCTTACAAATGTATTTGACTCAGATAAGTTGAAATTCCTCAAATCAGTAAGTCGTTATAGCAACGACTTTAGAGAATAGCTTTCCTTCTAGAATTTCTCCATCTAAAACTTGAATAATGTACCGGAGTTGTGGCGCGGCTCGTGGTGGATCAAGCACTTAGCGGGCCTTTTCAGACAGTAGGAGATTCAGTTTTTAATCGTGGCTGCTGCCATGTTGTATTTTATGAAGTTTTACTCAGTAGATACTCAACAGTTGAGGGTTTTTGGTGTAGCATCGTGATCCATTATTCGCACTTGAGAAAAACCTTAAATTGCATCAGTAGACTAAGCGCCATTTCTTCAAGAAAATCTATGAAGTGCGACTGTAAAAATGTTAAAATTTGGTGAGAAGGTACAATCTATTATCCTACAACACCAGTAATACCATATTTAGTAAAATTATGTTCTCTCGAATTTACACATAGAACCAAATTTAAACGCGATTATCTCGCAACCAACTTTTGGCGCTTGGTCTAGTGATGCATAACGGCATCCAATTATACTTAACCCAACAGGAAGGAAAAATAATTACTTCACTCTTTACGTCATGATATGAAACAAGGAAGATGATCTCATTCATTAGAAAACAACGAAATTTACAGGAGGAAAGGTAAACTGTTTCACATCACATCACATCTCTGTTATCATTTGTGTCGATTAGGTGGGTGGGGTGGGGGGTGAGGTGAAGGAGTTAGTCGCTCCCCACTTTATGGAGAAAATATTACATTTTAGCTGGCTTAATCAAATAATTATAGGAATCATTAAAAAAACAATTTGTACACGCCCTGTTGTCTTCTCAGCTAATTCTTTATTTTCTTTATTATTAATAAAATAATTACCGGAAATACGCACAATATGTCGTTTGTTGCAGATAATCGATTTGTATAGCACCACAGCCAGTGGTGGAGACTTTGTATGTGCTGTGAGGAAGAGTAGCCGGGGTATATTTCTTTGCCAAGGTCATGGACACTGAGGTATGATTCACCCACGTGCCGCGCGCATTCGTTAGTCTGACAGTCTCTTTAGTGGCTGTTAGTTTCTTAGTGTGCAGTCAAATACTAAATGATTTTTAATAGTATAATGACGGAGCACGTCTATTTATTTATAATACCAAACCAAACCCCTTGGCAATACAGCCCTTGAAGGGCCTTGGCCTACCAAGCGACCGCTGCTCAACCCGAAGGCCTGCAGATTACGAGGTGTCGTGTGGTCAGCACGACGAATCCCCTCGGCCGTTATTCTTGGCTTTCGAGACCAGGGCCGCTATCTCACCGCCAGATAGCTCCTCAATTCTAATCACGTAGGCTGAGTGGACCTCGAACCAGCCCTCAGGTGCAGGTAAAAATCCCTGACTTGGCCGGAAATCGAGGGGCCTCCGGGTGAGAGGCAGGCACGCTACCCCTACACCACGGGGCCGGCATATTTATTTGTAATACATATGTAATATTTTTCCTTTGGCGAAAGATTCATTGTATACTATTCAATCAAAATCTCAACAAAACTTACCATTTTGCAGATACTTTTTCAGTTTTGATGTCCTTTCCTAAGAATTTTACGTTCTTGTTTTTCCTTATCTGCAATTTTAGAAGGACTTCCTAAAATTCAGGTTTATTATGAATATAGAGCTATCGATGGGATAACTGTTTTCTAATATTTCAATTTATTATTACGTGACGTTACTCGTTTATTGTAGTGATTCTATGTTGGGCTGAATTCCCTCTGAAATTTTGAGGCCCTTTCTCTATTGGCCAAACTGTTTAATACCGAAGGAATAATTGCTTCTTCAAGGTATTAAAAAGTGATACCTGAGCAATTGTCCCATGTGTCGTTTCAGTTTTATCTTTCTTGCAATTTCGCTGAAAATTCTACGTATACTTGGTTTTCTCGAATGTTATCTGAAGGCCTTCCTGTGATGTTATTCTGTGTAATGTCTCGATAGCATACCTAGTTTCCTCCTTGTTCTTAGTCATGATAACTAGGTTATCTACGAAAGCCAAGTATTTCACTTGGATTTTGTTCGCACCAGTTCTGATGTTTATGTATGTGATTTCGTTTTCCCCACTCTTTGATGAGTTTATCTAAAACGAAATTAAACAGAATATGAGAGAAGCCATCTCTTTGCCGAGCACCCATGTGTTCTTCAAAAGGGTCAGAGGAAGTTTCACCTTAGGTTTTGTGATTATTATTATTATTATTATTATTATTATTATTATTATTATTATTATTATTATTATTATTATTATTATTATTATTATTATTGTTTTTGTTGTTACACTACTTATTTCCGCGGAGCAGAGAGGGGAATGAAGCGTGAGGTGTGAATTTCTGGATAAGGACTAACCAGAATTTAGGTTCAGCTAACCAAATCACATTTGAAGTTTATTTCTTTCACTATTTTGAACAAAATTAACAATAATTTCAGTTGGGAAGGTACCTTCAGTTATTCACAAAAGGGCTGAGCCGCACTAGAATTTACATAGATTAACTCGAAAATTCACACATGAGGAGCTCGAAGGCTCAAAATATTTACAGTAGTGTAATGAATTACATATAACTCGCTTTGAGTAGTACAGTCAAAATCATTGACCCACAGGTCTTCAGAAACTAGCAAGAGGCAGGTAACCCCATCTGGAATTTTATACTGTTAAAAAAACAGAAACCTTAGCTTCCGTAAGATTTACAATCCGCAGGGTTTCTAACTCCGAGAGTTTGTTTTACATCAGAGTACAGTTTGCACCTTGTGGGCTATGAATTTTCAACCATGGTCGTTTCGGTTATCATCACAGTAGAAAGTAGTAGTACACTGCTGTATAATTACCCCTACACAACTAACATGACCCCATGGCACTACAGCCCTTGAAGGGCCTTGGCCTACCAAACGACTACTGCTCAGTCCGGAGGCCTGTAGATTACGAGGTATCGTGTGGTCAGCACGACGAAACCTCTCGGCCGTTACTCTTGGCTTTCTAGACGGGGGCCGCCATCTAACAGTCAGATAGCTCCTCAATTCTAATCACGTAGACTGAGTGGACCTCGAACCAGCCCTCAGGTCCAGGTAAAATCTTTGACCTGGCCGGGAATCGAACCCGAGGCCTCCGGGTAAGAGGCAGGCACGCTAGCCCTACACCACGGGGCTGGATTAACATGAAAGCTACCCACGAAAAATAGAAACATTACAGTGGCATATGTCCCACGCTACTCGGCCGAAGAAAGAGAAAATACGGTTTAAATTCACAAGGCCACAAGTCCACAGTGAAATGGAGGCGAAGTTCAAGCACTGCAAAATAATTTAAGAATCAAGATCCCTAAGCGCGCATCCGGTCCTATGACACATACTACCGAGTGATTAAGTATTAGAAGGTTGAAAGCCGAAAAAAATTTTAATGGATGGAAGCTTAGACACTCTACACAAATTTGGAGTAAGGTTAACATGGGTAAATACTCTTGCTTTCTTACATTTCAACTACTTCTGCAGGGGAAATGACAATATAAAAATATACATAAAATTACATTTGTTCTTGAAAAAGATAGCCCTACATTTAATGTGAGAACGGAGCCAGTGACCTACCAGTTATATACAAAAGGGGACGTAAAAATCAATGGTGGTTCGTGCATGAAAGGCTTTGACGCGCCGCCCCGCCGCCTTTACAAAAACAATTAACATTATTTCACCCTGTAACTGATTACATAAAGAGGTGTACAATTGTAGCGAAGACGAACTTACGGTAGTGTGCTATTCAGTTATACAATGTTATCTTTATTATCCTTTCTGCAAACATTTCGCTTTTCTATTTTTAAAGATATGGCAAGGGCTTTCAGACCGTGACAGGCGTTCAGCAATCACGATGTTTTCTCTTTGTTCTTGAGGTGGTCAGGCCCTGGAAGGAGAATCCTCAGAGGTTACTAGAGTTTATCAAGTGAGCGAGGTGCGGGAGGAGCCTGGAAAGGCGGTACGGACTTGTCAGAGGAAGGAAGAGTGCAGGCGGGTGTATGGTCTGTCCGGCAGAGCCCACAGCAACATCGCCAATGCACTTAGGCCTTTTCCCCCGCATCTTACATTAAATGTTAATTCCAAAACATTTTACAAAGCTATAAATTCCATTATGTTGACTACTGAAACAATTCAGTTCTACAGAAAAGGAAAAAAATAAGATTAAAAATGTAACCATAATATGAGGCAACTTTTGTAGGTTCGTCAAATTGTTAAATACGTCTTCATGCTTTGAGATTTGGGCAAGACGAGTAAAATTCGGGCGTGTACTGTTTATTTGTTTTCGCGAGTATAATTATTGTCGCTTGTGATCAGTGAAATAGTGCAGTGCAGTGCCATAGAAGTAGTGATTGCAGTTAGACAAAGAAAATGATCTCTGTAATTAGCATTTTAATTAGTGGCGGAAATTTAAGTTTTCAACATAAGCTAGCATTAAGGTAGTTAGGGCCTCCTCGTCCGAATTTAAATAATGCTAAAAAACAGAAGGGTTTTAAGAACAAAAATACATAATGTAGGAAACTCAGTCCGTCACGTCATAAGCACGCTGACTGGCTATGGGGATGTGAAATAAGGAAAACGTTCTGTGTTACTCTTGTTCGGCAATGAATGTCGTTGATCCTACATTCTTAGTAAGTTAATATGTACTGTTAAGTTCTGTGGGCAGTTTGAACTAGCGCTCAGGCAGAAACATCAGACAATCTAGGTATATTTAGAGGTTTATTCGATGTTATCTGATTTTCGCTATGTGATAATTCTGTCTCGAAGGTAGATTTTACTTCAGCCAGTATCATCGGATTATTATTGTCTATATATATATATATAAAATAAGACTTTTATCTGTACATTGCTCAGAATATAAAAATAATTGTGGTTCTGTGTCGCTCGTGTCCACAGTAACAAGGAAATGCAATTTTTAATTTTGCATATTTTCTGTCGGTATGTATGTATGTATGTATGTAAGCGCATCACGGAAGAACGCCTGAAGAGCAGTTAATGAAAATAGGTATGTAAAGTCTAGGAATAAGTAGCTGAAAACGAGACCATAAATAATTTTATTCACTCTGAGTGAAATAGTACTTTAGGGGCTAAAATATAATTCTATGATTTTGTTATTAGTGGTCCTATCGATAAATAGGCCTACTACCTAACTAAAGTTACACAGTATTAAATTAGATGCCCCAATATCGCAGAATCGTAAGAAAGTTAAACGTGAAGGCTTACAATACATAAAGCTCATAAAATTGATCAACAATAACATTACATCGACCACTGTTTGTTGTTGTGATGTGCTTTGTGTCTTCTGCTGCCACTCATCTCCGATAAATGTGATTACTGTTTGGCGGGAAGTAGCTGGGGATTTAGGTATCTCTATTCTTTAGCATGTCATTTCTGTGGTTCATAAATTTTCTGATACTATTGGTACGTAACACACTGGTTCATCATAACATTCCAGCTATTCAGTCCCTAACCTGAGGCACTGATTACAATGAGCAATGTGCAAAAATAAAGGAATAATGGCAGAGGAAAGTTCGCGGCTGTCTGCGGCCTGGTCATTCCAGCTCTGGAACTTTGGACTCTTAGATCGGCACCGTAGTACTGTTCGTTAAAAGTGAGAGAATGTGAGGTTTTTCATTTGAACGGTTATTTTATAAGATAGCATTGCCTTTAATCGCTACATTCCTACTGACGCCATGTAATGACCTATGTTGACTTCAGTTTGGAAAACCACTAAGACAGTCTTTCTGAGAATTTCGTAGTGAAGCATGGGTACATCATCTTGTTATTATTAACTTAACTATTAAACTGCATGTGAATTAACTATAGGCACGCAGGCATTCTTCCAGTTATTCAATTCATTCAAAAGATAGACAATTTAAGCCCTAATACAACTTAGGAAGGATAAGATACACGCATGTCCTAGACTCTATAACGAGGTTAACGTCCAGGACAAAATAAAATAAATAAATAATCTAAAAAGAAAGTAATACAATCTAAAAATAGATTGAAATAGTGAATACATTTAATTGTAAATGTTTAATGTAGTGTATGCATGTACCAAAACAGATTGGAGTACCAGTAAATGGTTACTCCCTCCCCAGTATTCTATTTTATTCTATTCTTCTTCTCTTTATTATTATACCTAAAAATATCGTAGTGTTGGTAGGTGAAAACTGAACCGATTACGGAGGGGGAAGAAATGGCGGCACAAAACCCTACCAGAGTCAAATATGACGAACCGCGATTGGCAGAAATCTTCTCCAGAATAACACGCAGTAATTCACTTAATAAAATTGACTGCCGCATCTTGTTTATTATGGCGTCATGATACTGAAAAATCCGCTCCTTTAATCTCCGGAAGGATACATCCTCTCTCCTCGGTTCGTAAGACACACACTAAAGTGGCCGCAAGATCAGACAGGCTATCCTCAACGTTCGCGTCTTAAATGGGGGTTTCGGCGGAATCGTCCAGAAGTTTTAGTGAAAACACATTGAATTAGCTTGGTATCATGCCTCTAGAGGGGCGGTACGCAAAACATTGCAGTTCAGGTAACTTCAGATAATTAAAATAAACAAGGGAATATCAAGAGTGTGAATAGCATCTAAATGCAAACATTCTCCCTAACAAGTAATGATATCTGAACTCTAAGATTAGTTAACATTTCGATGTCAGAGACGTCTAGTTCTTAAATGGAAAAAGCTACCACGATTTCCTCAAGTTCACCGTGCAATGCTCCACAGTCCCATCTCTCAAAACGCTTCTATTAATATTACGGGAATAGTAAATATTTAAGCCTACGATTGATATGTATTTAGGGCACACGCCCAAGTGGCATATTCTCTATCTCTTGTTTAACTAGGCTTTTCTTAGACAATTTCAAAGAATTAGAAAACTTACCGAACATCTATCTTGGTAAATTATTACAATCCCTAACTCCATTTCCTACATCCCCCTTTACGTGGGAGTGGTATACCCACGGTATACCCTGCCTATCGTAAGAGGCGACTAAAAGGGGCTCCAGGGGCTCTCAACACCGGAGCGTGGGTTGGCGACTACGGGGTATTTAGCTAACTCCTGGCACTCCTTCCACTTACTTGTACCAGGCTCCTCACTTTCATCTATCCTACTCGACCTCTCTTGGTCAACTCTTCTTCTTTTCCAACCTCGACGGCATTAGGGTTCCGAGGCCTAGGGAGTCTTCCATTTTTACGCCCTTCGTGGACCTTGCCTTCCATTGGCCGATATCTTCATTTTTCGATGTGTCGTATCCTTTCTATTTTCCCCTCTGATTAGTGTTATATAGAGGATGGTTGCCTAGTTGTACTTCCTCTTAAATCAATAACCACCGAGCTCGATAGCTGCAGTCACTTAAGTGCGGCCAGTATCCAGTATTCGGGAGATAGTAGGTTCGAACCCCACTGTCGGCAGCCCTGAAAATGGTTTTCCGTGGTTTCCCAGTTTCACACCAGGCAAATGCTGGGGCTGTACCTTAATTAAGGCCACGGCCGCTTCCTTCCCACTCCTAGCCCCTTACTGTCCCATCGTCGCCATAAGACCTATCTGTGTCGGAGTGACGTAAAGCAACTAGCAAAAGAAAATCAATAACCACCACTACCAACTCTTTCCATAACTGAATGTTTCTCCGAACTTTTCCTATTAAATTCAACTCTATCTTCATACTGTGATATTTTCAAAAATACCACTCAAACTTACTCGTCTACGAAGTTCATTCCGCGCCATCTCTCCACCGACATCCCGGAACTCTCAGGCAGTTCCGTCTCCTTACTCCCAGGTTTTCCCAGCGCAAAATTTGCAACACTTCTGTAACACTACTCTTTTGTCGGAAATCACCCAGAACAAATCGGCCTGCTTTTATTTGTATGTTTTTCCAGCTCTCCTATCAAGTAATCCTAGTGTGGGTCACATCCACTGGAACCATACGTACTCTAGTTGGGGTCTTACCAGAGACCAGGGGTAAGTCTAATCACATAGAGTAACAAGTATACTCCAGCTTGCACAACGGTTATGCTATGAGGTTTGCATAAACTTTAGGGATACGTCCAATTACAGAGTAACAAGAATATTTTTGTCTGCACAACGGTTATGATATGAGTTTTGCGTAAGCATTAGGGATACGTCCAATTACAGAGAGTAACAAGAGTATTCTAGTCTGCACAACGGTTATGCTATGAGTTTTGCATAAGCATTAGGGATACGTCCAATTACAGAGAGTAACAAGTATATTCTAGTCTGCATAAGGGTTTTGATATGAGTTTTGCATAAGCATTAGGGATACGTCCAATTACAGAGAGTAACAAGAGTATTCTAGTCTGCACAACGGTTATGCTATGAGTTTTGCATAAGCATTAGGGATACGTCCAATTACAGAGAGTAACAAGTATATTCTAGTCTGCATAAGGGTTTTGATATGAGTTTTGCATAAGTATTAGGGATACGTCCAATTACAGAGAGTAACAAGAGTATTCTAGTCTGCACAACGGTTATGCTATGAGTTTTCCATAAGCATTAGGGATACGTCCAATTACAGAGAGTAACAAGTATATCGTCGTTGCCGGGACAAAACCTCCTATGTGATAATATGTTTTGGAGATATACTGACCCGCAGCACATACATTGTGAAGAGCGAGAATGCCTTGACAATATGCACACGATATTGCACCTTAGATGACAGAACCTTACCAGCCAAAGTTCTAAGCTAAAATTATTTCACATAGGAGGTTTTGTCCCGGCAGCGACGATGCACAACGGTTATGCTATGAGATTTGCATAAGCATTAAGCATACGCCCAATCACAGAGAGTAACAAGTATATTCTAGTCTGCACAACGGCTACGTTACGAGTTTTTCTTAAAATTAGCGGTACGGTCAAACACAGGTAGTTACAATAAATACTCTTGACCAATGGCATTCAAAGTGTGGTACGTCTACCACTAGGGATACGCGGGGTCGTCTCAAGAGGTACCCAAATTGATCGTAGCTTCTTTTTTTTAGGGAGCAGTTCAGAAAAGAATTCAGCTTGCTCACTTTAATTGAAATCAGGTTTTTTTTTAAACCACAATACAGAGTCCCCTTTCCGAACTATACATTCTAAAATATGTGTCAATTTGTATCTCACATTGACTAGGTATGAAATAATGCTTACTCATTCTGCATTGCTCTTCTTAATTTTGTGTTTCGAAATCACTCATTCAATTCATTCTTTTCTTCAGTAGCAGTATATATAGTACAATAGCAACTGTTGCATTAATAATATTGGTGTATATAATTATATCGTTGCTAGGCAAGGAAAACCTCATAATTCCACTCATGAGCAAAGCACGTTTCTCCATCTGTCCTGTGAAGGGTTGCCGCGTTGCCTGGGAAGAGAACAGAACACTTCAATGATCGATGTCTTTATTGTGATGTTGATCAATGTTTTACGATATATTTTGTACTTTTAGAGTTATTGTCGTGTGTTTAATTACAAGTTTTAGATTATTTTGTTTCGCGTATAACTTTGTCCTTGTCTGGGAAGTAATTGATCCCTTCAAACAAATAATACAAATAAATGATAAGTGTATGTATTTACTCGTAGACATATAGATATCAGGCACGATTCCAACTGTCATTGAGACTGTCACCAATCACCCTAGCGAACCCTAAAACTGGGGGTTCAACAGTAATCTCAATAATTTTGGACATTTTCTTTTTCTCCCCTTCTTAACCCCTATAATGATGGTGGCTGAACTTGGACTTCAATCTCATTCAGTGTGTTGCTATTCATTTCAGTGTACCTAAAAGTTGTGGATTCGACACTAATATAGGTCGTTTGAGATTATTTTTACATGCTACTCCCTCCCCAGTGCACCCCTAGGGGTGCTAGGTGTGCCTTACTCCCCCTACTTCTCTCCAGTTAGTATTAAGTCAGATACGTACAAAATTTTGTAGTAATTGCGGGTTTGCCTGTAGTCACCGTCACTTTTTTTTTTTGCTAGGGGCTTTACTTCGCACCGACACAGATAGGTCTTATGGCGACGATGGGATAGGAAAGGCCTAGGAGTTGGAAGGAAGCGGCCATGGCCTTAATTAAGGTACAGCCCCAGCATTTGCCTGGTGTGAAAATGGGAAACCACGGAAAACCATTTTCAGGGCTGCAGATAGTGGGATTCGAACCTACTATCTCCCGGATGCAAGCTCACAGCCGCGCGCCTCTACGCGCACGGCCAACTCGCCCGGTCCGTCACTTTTAATTGTTTAGCTCGCCGATATCTTTACCTGAATATATTGCTCCTTAACTGTGTGCAAAACGCTGGGTACAGAATGTATTGCGGGCTAGCGTAAACCTTCGCCTGTTATTAGTGGAGTGGTAATTTAGTGACTTGACTTTGTGTTTACTTAAACTTGACTGAACTTAGAATCCTATCAATGCTTGATGATTCATCGGCAGATAATTCCGAAGAAAATAAAATAAAAATTAAGCAAATCGGTCCAGTAGAACGGACGGACGGTCTGGCCAAAAATGATTTTATTAAGCAAACTATATCATCTTTATTCGCATAGTGTCAAGCATTCCGTCTTACAACAGGAGTGGCGAAAACACTGACGTCCGTGCTCGTTGCTCTGTTCGATGAGATTAATCTTATTCGGCAATTCGATTTTTCATTTCCTCGGTCGTATCAGGAAGCATGTTACTATCTATTGCAGAATATGTTGTAAAGGAGATCTTGCACGCCAGTGTACGGTAGTTGGGAATCCACAACAACACTGTGCATGCACACTGTCGATTACGCCACTAGTCAATTACCTATTGCACCTCTGACTAGCAACTTGGAATTCCCGTTTGGCTCGCACTCCTATAGATCATTTGAGACTGTCTGTCCAGCGAAGCAGTGATAGGTACAACAGTACAACTTTATTATTATTATTATTATTATTATTATTATTATTATTATTATTATTATTATTATTATTATTATTATTATTATTACTGTTGTTGTTTCTGTGGTGGATAGAGGTGAAAGAAGGTACGGGCATGAATGGGGCTATCTACTACAATCAAAAGCTTAATTAAAAGGTTTAAAATTAAAGTTATATTTCTTTCCTCCTCTCTTTTTTTCTTCAAATGCAAAATATTCAGAAAACAAGTCGCTCAACGACGAAACAAGATTTCAGGTACAGTAGTTTAAATACAAAGTAGGAAAAATCAGAAAATCAACAACAACGTATGTAAATTAATCCTCTGAGCTTGAATCTCCCATGATACTTGAGCACCATTGCTCCGTACACTCAAGAGTCAAGGAGACAGGTCTCCCACATTCATTTACAGAGTTTTGCCAACACTTCCACAAAATGGAAAGAGCATCAGTGATGTATGAATTGTCTAGGAGACTGCGCTCAGAGACTCATACCATTACTGCCTTATCAAGGCCACTTTAAACATCCAGAGCATCTTTGCTCACTAAAGCAAACCCTTTCCAGGCTTCTCGAGGCACAACCTACATTTTGTAATACAAACAGAATTCACTGTCTAAAACTCTCAACAGTCTAACCACTTAACATAAAGAATGTTACAGGAGTATCGAATACTAATTCTACGGGGCCTTGGTGAAAAAAACCACAAGTTAAAGTTACTGGCCCAAAAATCAAAATGATGCGGAGGCGGACATTTTCATCCCTTGAAATTTACACTTAGAAATTTAAAACCCTAGTTGGCCTCACTGCCCGACGTTTTAGAGGCTAATCCTATACTACTGAGGTGACGAGAAGGAGAAAATTTAAGTTACAAACCTACAGACAGAGAACAGTTACAAAACATAGTCACCTCAAATTCAAGTTGATGGGAACTCGAGAGGGTGTCACACTCTCTATCCCCGAATTTAAGCTAAGTGCTTTTCGGCTTGTTTGAAATTTACATTTTAGAAGATTGGAAATTTAAAGTTACATTATTAAAGATAGGAAACCTTCCCCTTGAGCTAGCTTTCAGAGGCTATCACCTAGTTATTAAATGGCTGCCATTACCTTACCGCCCTGGACTGCTCGATGAAGGGCGAGACACCCCAGCCTCCACTATTAGCACACACTTTGTAAACTGGACAATCAAGAAGACAAGGTAGCTCGAAAAATTGCCAGCTTTTATACCCGAGAGGAAGGTTCGAGAAAGAACTGGACTAAGGCCCGACACACCCCCAATTTTTATTTTATAATTAAATGTGTACAATCAAACCCTGATTGGTGGAAAAATACACATACAAAATTTCTTATTGGTTAATTTTGATATTGGCGGAAAGAGATCGAAGTGTTGACAACTGTGATACACCATAAAACAAACTCAAATCAACTCAGTTTAGGAAACTTTAAAATAACATATTACTTTAGAATTTTAATAGTTCCTCTTCGCACTAGAAGGTGGTGGTGGAACCGTCTGTGAGGAAAAGTCCAAACTTTTTGCCCAAGTAGTTGCAATTTAATATTGAAGATGGTTTTTCAAGGCGCTTCATTTGAATGAACGGATTGGGTGTACCCTCGTGCTACAATTATTATTATTATTATTATTATTATTATTATTATTATTATTATTATTATTATTATTATTATTATTATTATTATTATTATTATTATTATTATTAGTTCGTTTGGGCCACCTAAGGACCACGATGCTTGTAATTTGCTTGTTGTTGTCCATGTGTTCTTCTCGTGTTCTTGACGGTAGGTTTGTCTGTTTCTTTCTTCTTGGTACCTTGGTACCCATTAATCCTTCATTATCTTGCTGAACTGTATCTTGCGTTCCTCGGACCATTCCTGGTTTCTGTAAGGGATGTAAGGAATGGTTCGGTTTTAATAGTTGAAGGGTAGTTGTTGCTGTTCATTATTATGACATAATTAATATTAAGGCGACACTCCGGAGATAAAAATATATTTTTACCTAATGCATGGATTTTCACGAAACTTCGTGGGAATGTCACCTACATAAAGGTAGAGAGATTACGAACATTTATTTCATATACAATTAATAGTTTTTCCAAAATATTATTTTGAAATTTTAATTCCATTTTTTCATGAAATTTAATAAACATGTTAATGTAAATTAGTAATAAGGTAGATAACACTTCTACGTATCGATTTTTCCGTACATAATTTATATAAGGAGATATATCGTACTAAAGTTTGTGTAATTTTTACGATCTAAAATTTTGGACTTAAAAAATCTCTACTACTTTAAATAATTCTGCAATCAAAAATTCCATACGCAGGTTTCTTAATATAGCTGTGATACATATACCATGCAAATTTTGCTACATTTGTCAGCATATTATGGGATAAAAATGGAATTTAAAATGTAAAATTACAATTAGCAAACAAAGCAAAATTACAGTAATAAATTGTTTGAATTCAGCCGAATAACTTCGTGACAAGAAAAAAGAAAAACCTTTCAAATTTAGTCATAAAAATTTTACCAAAATGACCAAAATATCGATTTTTATCTTCCGAATGTCACCTTAAGTTCTGCTATATCTATCTCTGCCTGCTGGATCCACAGCGATCCAGTAGCTTTAGCCTTGCTGGCTACAAGGAAGATTTTATAGGACAGTCTTTGGGAAGCCATACTATACAGGTGTCTGTAGAAAGCCAGCCGTTTTCTTCTGATGGCATCTGTGAGGGTTTCTTGGTGTTCGTAGAGTTCGCGGTTTGGTTTGTACCACCGCCTTCCATCTGATAGGACCCTTGATCCTAACATCCTTCTCAAGAACTTCCTTCCTTGTACTTCGAGGGCTCTTAGTGAAGTATTCTTGGTTAGAAATAGGCCCTGTGCTGCGCAGAGGACTATTGCATTATAGTGCCTTAGTTTGACATTTATTGGTAGGTGCTTTGAGGTCTACAGTTTTCTGCAGGCATGGTATGCCCTGTTTAGATTGATTCTCCTCTGTTCGAGAGCAACCATTTCACTAAGACCTTCTGAAATCCACTCTCCAAGGTAGGCCTATTTCATAAATTTTGCTCTCTTGTGTCACTGATTTTAATTGTTCGAGGGGCGCCTTTGATATTAGTAATGATCTCGGACTTTCCGATGTTGATCAGGAGACCTGTTTTAGCCGTTTCACCCTCTTTAGGGAACGTTGAATCAATAATTTCTCTGTGTGTTGCTCTTTTCTTAGTGCCCAGTATTTCTTAATTCTTTCTGATCTTCGTTTCCTCTCGTTTTCCGAGATAATAGGATTGGCTTTAAATGTAGATTTGTCTTGGAACCTTGTGTTTTCGTCTTTAGTTATTACTTCAGCTGTTCGATCGAATAGTGAATTTTCTGTAATTTTTAATTTTACTAGGTCTTTGTCAGTTTCATTAAATCAGTTGGATTTTGTTTTGCATTTTACGGAAGAAGTCAAAGATTTATTTGATTAATCTATCAGAGATCATTCTGTGAAGACGACCATAAAAATTATTCTTCTTTTTCGCATAGCATCTGAGAGTTTTCAGTTTTCTTGTAGTGTGTTCCATTCTTGATGTATTGAACCGTATCAAATCACGGTCCAATTAGATTGGTTTAACACTGTGGAATATTTTGAATTTAGCGCTGAGGAACGAACTTAGGAACGCTGGGTGACCGTGTGTATATACGTGTCGAACCCGTAGCAAGCAGGGTGCGGCGCTGTTCCCGCAGACGATCCAAGGCAGGATGCCGTAAGAACTGTTGTAAACCCCGTCGATGGCGTGGGTACGCGAGGAGAAGAGAGAGTCGGCAAACAGCATGCAAAAGACAGAGCGAGAGATTTGAAAGCGACAACTACCGAACAACTCCAGGTTTCCTCTAACACGAAATATCCAGGTCTGGAATCATTTGAATTCGATCCCAGATATTAGTCACAGAGCCATATCGCACAGATCCTAAAAGAAAACGATTCCTTTTGATATTTTCGAAGTAGATTAAGCCATAAAAATGATGTAACTAAAATAGCCTGTGTAATGTGACTCTGATTATTTACGAGAACTCCGCAGATCCTCAGTGCGATTGCCGCTCAAACCGACATGCTGAACGAGTACCATTTATGCATTTCTTTTTTCAGATGTGGTTTATTTGTGTTCATATGTGTCCTGTGTATGTGATAGTGTTTTCATTTATTTGTGTGATTAGTGTTCCACAGTCCGTTGGCTGTAGTTGGATTGCGAGGTTTCCAAACCTCTGTCTTATGCCCACGATCCGGATATCGTGTATTAGAATCAGTGTTCTTTTGGTGGTTTAAATATAGGTCCTGTCCCAAGCAAAGTGTTCTTTTTTGTGATGTTTATATTCGACAAATTCGGAATTAGTGTAGTTAGGCCAATATTTGAATAGATCAATTTGTATTCATGGAAGTGGTTGTTCTTAATATTCGTCAACGGGCTAATCACAGTAGACTTATCTCGATCTCCGTCACAACTAGGTAGATTTCACATTTTCGAAGTTATGGAAATGTATATACGCGGGTTCTCGACCCGTATACTCTGAACGAGCTTTAGTGTCGAATTTTATATTCTAAATTTCTTTGTAGCATGTAATTTGCGAGTTTTCAATAGGGTTCAGTGTTTGTTTGAATTTGAACTTTATGTTTTAGCCGGAATAAATTATGCTTTTACCTCATTCATCTAGATGAGTTCTCATTCACGAATATGTATTCTAGATCCTGTCCCAATCTTGTATTATAAGTTTGTTAGACATATGAGTTTTTCGGACGCACCACGCAGCGTCTTCGCTGAGATAGGCCACCTGGGACAGGGGAAAAGTGCAGTATCTTATTACCTCGAAATTTTTGTCCTATGATCTTTCTTAGAATTTTTCTTACTGTTTTTCCAGTTTCTCCATTTGGCCTTTGAAATGCATGTTTAGTGTTTCTGCTGCGTATAGTGCTTCTGGTTTAATCACAGTTTTATAATGTTTGGACCCCCATGAAGGGGATTTCTTGTTGTATGTACCTTTTGTTAGTTGGATGGCCAGATCAAGTTAATTTTTCCTGAATTCCATTGCTTTGCATTCCACAGCATTCCAACTAATCTATTCTCCGAGACATTTGCATTCTTTCACTATTTCAATATTTTGTTCTTGGACTTTGAGGTGTTTGTTGTTTGTCATGTTTATGTTTATTTATTTTTTAATTTTTTAAATTTATGACGTCTTTTATTTTTTTCTTAATCCCTTTGCCCTCCAGGGTTGGATCTTATCCCCGGATTTAGCGATGGATCGCACCTCTACCACCTCAAGAATAGTGTCCTGGAACGCGAGACTTTGGGTCGCCGGGGGACACACCTCAGGAGGAGGAACGATCCCTCGCCCAGGCGGCTTCACCTGCTATGCTGAACAGGGGCATTGTGGGGGGATGGGAAGATTAGAAAGGATAGACAAGGAAGGGGGAAAGAAGGGGGCGTGAACTTAAGTTAGGTACCATTCCGTCATGTACATACAATGAGTTTCTCTCATCGGTTGGCCGGCAGGTGAGCCAAGCTTTCTGCCTTCCGTTGACTCATCACTCCCCGCTCCACGGTATAGCAACAAGGAAAACACTTCGCTCACATTATCCGTGTATGATATCAGATAACAATAAAACTAAGAAAATAAGAATTAAGGAAATTAGTAATTAAGATTTGAAGCCTCCGTGGCTCAGGAGGCAGCGTGCCAGCCTCTCACCGCTGAGTACCGTGGTTCACATCCCAGTCACTCCATGTGAGATTTGTGCTGGACAGAGCGCAGCCTGAACAGGTTTTCCTCCGGGTACTCCGGTTTTCCCTGTCATAGTTCATTGCACCAACACTCTCCAATATCATTTCATCTGTCATTCATTAATCATTGCCCCAGAGGAGTGCGACAGGCTTCGGCAGCCAGCACAATTCCTATTCTCGCCGCTAGATGGGAGCTTCATTCATTCTATTCCTGACCCGGTAGAATGACTGGAAACAGGTTGTGGATTTTCAGTAATTAAGAAAGAAGACAATAAGCTCGTACCTTTTGATTTGAATTCGTACCTTTAGGTTTGAATTTTCGTAGCTGGCCATGCTGAGCTGTTCGAAACCCCACCTTTTTGTCCAAGTCGTCTTAGGGATTTGTAGGCGTATGTTCTAATATTTCTGCGATTTCATTTACTTTTAACACTCTGCTCCTTATCGGATAAAGAAACAGTTCCTGTCAATTTCCTTACGAGTTTCCACACGGTCTCTCTGTGTGGAGGGCGAACACCTAGAATTGTCTTTTACAAATCGCTTAACGGCTTCACTACAAGGCTCTTATTTCACATAATTATCGTACATACATACCCTTTCCTCTACCGTGTACGCATGTGGAGGTATTATGAGAATTATACCCCGAAGTAAGACTTCACAACCCGAGAACAGCTGGAGCGACAGATCAACACATAATACACGTTCTAAGCACGGACCTGAACTGCGAAGTGCGGGCATTCCTGTTCTGTCGCTGCGCTGTGTAACGAGAAGTGATGAGTCAACGGGAGGCAGATAAGCTGGTCAACCAATGAGAGAAACTCACTGTAGTAGCGAAGTAAATCAGGGTGATTTCATTATATATAGAAGGGACAGAGAGTCTATAGATGGCGGAGTATTTATCTGTGTGCGAAAGAACACAGGTACTAATTTAAGGTGGATTGATGAGGATCACGAAATGCTGTGTGTACAAATCATGGATAAAGGGAATGCCAACCCCATTCAAATAATAGGAATAACTTATATAGCGCGCCTGATAAGAACTCGTTATTCGATAGGCTGTACGATGTTACGTGTACAGGCAACAATATGCAGAAAAGTTTTTAAATTGTTGTTGTTGTTGTTGTTAGTCGTTTAGTCGCTTTCGACTCTCCGTGACCCCATAGACCAAAGTGCGCCATTTCTTCCTGTCGTATACAATTTTCCGAAGTCTTTCTAAATTGAGAGCCGTGGCTTCCTTGATGTCATCAATCCACCTCATCCGTTGTCGCCCTCTTCTCCTGTTACCATCAGTCTTCCCCAGCATTAAGGTCTTTTCCAGTGAATCATGTTTTCTCATGATATGACCGAAGTACTTTAGTTTTTGCCTGAGTATTTGACCTTCCAGTGAACAGCCTGGGTTGATTTCCTGTAATATGGACTTATTAGATCTCTTCGCAGTCCACAGAACTCTAAGGAGTTTTCTCCAACACCATAGTTCAAATGCATCTATTCTTCGGAGCTCAGCCTTTCTTACTGTCCAGGTTTCGCTTCCGTACATTGCTACTGGGAAGACCATAGCCTTCACTATACGAATCTTCGTTCTTAAAGTTACGTCTCTACTCTTGAAAACGTTATCAAGGTTGGCCATTGCCTTCCTCCCAAGGAGCAAGCGTCTCTTAATTTCATGGCTGCAATCGCCATCAGCAGTTATTTTGGAGCCCAAGTAGATGAAACTAGGAACAACCTCCATTGTTTCACCATTTATATGCCAGGAGGTGATAGGTTTAGTTGCCATGATCTTTGTTTTCTTGACATTCAACCTTAGTCCAGCTTTTGCACTTTCTTCTTTCACCTTCATTAGTAGATACTTAAGTTGTTCTTCACTTTCTGCCAACAGGGTGGTGTCATCAGCATATCTAAGGTTATTTATATGTATCCCACCAATTTTAGCTCCAGTTTCTGTTTCATCTAATTTGGCATTCCTCATCACATACTCTGCATATAAGTTGAATAAGTAAGGTGACAATATGCAGCCTTGACGTACACCTTTCTCAATCTTGACCCATTCAGTTGTTCCATATAGGGTTCTCACCGTAGCTTCCTGATCAGAGTAGAGATTTCTCATAAGGCAAATAAGATGATCTGGTACTCCCATAGTCTTGAGTACTTGCCACAATTTATTGTGGTCGACACAGTCAAAGGCTTGAGCATAGTCAATAAAGCATAAGTATAGGTCTTTCTGAAATTCTCTTGCTTTCTCCATAATCCAGCGAATATTAGCAATTTGATCTCTGGTTCCTCTGCCTTTGCGGAAACCGGCTTGTTCTTCAGGTAGTTCTCGATCTACATACTGCCGAAGCCTATTTTGCAGGATCTTGAGCATAACCTTACTAGCATGCGATATAAGTGCGATTGTTCGGTAGTTTGAACATTCTTTAGCGCTGCCCTTCTTTGGAATTGGGATGAACACTGAGTTTTTCCAATCTTTTGGCCACTGCTGGGTTTTTCATATTTGCTGACATATTGAATGTAGCACTTTCACAGCATCCTCTCCTAGGACATAAACTGGCCTGGCGAGGCAGGGAGTGGCTTTACGTCACGCACCGTCACAGATAGGTCTTATGGCGACGATGCAATAGAGAAAGCCAAGGAGTCGGAAGGAAGCGGCCGTGGCCTTAATTAAGGTACAGCCGCAGCATTTGCCTGGTGCAAAAATGGAAAACCACGGAAAACCATTCTCAGGGCTGCCGAAGTGGGATTCGAACCCACTATCTCCCGGATGCGAGCTCACAGCCACGTGTCCCCCTTACCGCACGGCCAACTCGCCCGGTACTTCTATAAGTGATCTTCGCCACCTGTATATTTCCCATTTGCGATGTATTTGTTAATAATAACTTGCCTGGAGGAGATGTCGGAAACCACGGAAAATCACTTCGAGAATGGCTGAGGTGGAAATCGAACCCCTGTCTACTAAGTTGAGCTCCCAAGGCTGAGTTGACCCCGTTCTAATCCTCGTACCAGCCGGGCTGAGTGGCTCAGACGGTTGAGGCGTTGGCCTTCTGACCCCAACATGGCGGGTTCTATCCTGGCTCAGTCAGGTGGTATTTGAAGGTGCTCAAATATGTCAGCCTTGTGTCGGTAGATTTACTGGCACATAAAATAACTCCCGTGGGACAAAATTACAACACCTCGGCGTCTCCAAAAACCGTAAAAGTAGTTAGTGAGGCGTAGAGCAAATAACATTATTATTATTCATCCTCGGAAAACTTTTCAAATTTCGAGCAGAGCCGGAAATCGAACGCGGGCTTCAGCAGGATGGTAAATAATCGCACTAACGACTACACCACATAGGGGTATATTTATTTATTTATTTATTTATTTATTTATTTATTTATTTATTTATTTATTTATTTATTTATTTATTTTTATTATTCGCTACTCGGACGGAACTATCTTTACACAGGTCTGTTTTCAGACCAACTTTGCTTTATAGGAGTGAAAGCTGGGTGGATTCAGGATATCTTATTCAAAGTTAGAAGTAACAGACATGAAAGTAGCTAGAATGATTGCTGGCACAAACAGATGCAAACAGTGGCAGGAGTGTACTCGGCTAAGTTGGGAATTAACTCGAAGGATGAAGCTGTACGTATAAACTGGCTGCAATGGTCGGGTCATATGAGGCCAATATAGGGGGAAAGGTTTCCTAGGAGAATAATTATTGACTCTGTTATGGAGGGTAAGAGACGTAAAGGGAGACCAAGACGACGATGTTTAGACTCAGTTTCTAGGGATTTAAAAATAAGGGATATACGAATAAAAGAGGGCACAAAACTAGTTGCAAATAGAGGATTGTGGCAACGTTTAGTAAATTCACAGAAGCTTGCAGGAACCCGGAAGAAGAGACTCAAAAGACCGGACATCTCTCAGGAGGATACTTAAACAAATGAGGTTCCAGGACAAACCACCAAAAAGCAAGGCAGGTACCCGCTGGACAAAGGAGAGGAAAGAACAGCACGGCCAGAAGGTGCACAATTTCTGGGCAGACATCAAAACCCACCACAAACGCAATAGTTGAATGTCCTCGTCCTTAGTCTGCAGATCTTTGTTTATTTCCATGTGGCGACTTGGTCTTCCTCTCTTAGCAGTAAACAAGAAGCTGGTTGGTCAACGTGACATGCTGCATCCTATAGGTGTGTCCATAATATGCTAGTTGTCTCTTCCTGGCCACGTCCGTGCTTTTTTCAATTTATTCTTCTTCTTCCACTTCTACGGTTTTTCCCACATCTGTGGGGTCACGGGTGAGAACTGGGACGCACATGTGGACTTCGCCCTGTTTTACGGCTGGATGTTCTTCCTGATGCCAACCCTATGTGTAGGGATGTAATCAATATTGTGTGTTTCTGTGGTGGTTGTCTCAATTTGAAGAGGAGTGTGTTGGGACAAAGAAGAACTGGGCAAGCATCAAGTCTCCCGAGCCAGAAGAATTAAACACACGCGATTAAAATCCCCGATCCGGCCGGGAATCGAACATGGGACCTTGTGAAACGAAGGCCTCAACGCTGACCATTCAGCCAAGGAGTTGAAATTTCACAGTATTTATTATTATTATTATTATTATTATTATTATTATTATTATTATTATTATTATTATTATTATTATTATTATTATTATTATTATTATTATTTCGGGCAAGAAAGTGAAGCAGTA
Source organism: Anabrus simplex (assembly GCF_040414725.1). Taxonomy (NCBI): domain Eukaryota; kingdom Metazoa; phylum Arthropoda; class Insecta; order Orthoptera; family Tettigoniidae; genus Anabrus; species Anabrus simplex. The sequence continues at coordinate 692,480,099 of NC_090265.1, forward strand.
CGCTTAATGATGTCATCACTAAACCGCGTGGTCTTATACTGTAGTTCCTACAGATCATCTGATTGGGCAGCAATTGTCTTAACAGTGATGGATCTTAACGCATCAAGTGTCCTATTTTATAAGCAACACATTAATCCAATTTTTAAATTAATATTACGGTCTTTATTTTCGTTAAGCCTTCAAGTATGAATGGTTTGAGACCGTGGTTAGCTGGTTCACCATCACAATGTTGGCCGGTAGGGTAGGAGAGGTGGTGGTATACCATTTCTAACCATTACCTTACGTGCCAATAGTGTGGATTCAATTACAAACCACCCGGTAGTTTTCATATGGAGTGGGGCCATATGATGCTGTTGATGGTGATTCGTCCCTCTACTGTAGGACTTGAAGACGTGGATACTGCTGACGCCACCTCCAACCTGCGACGTGTTGCATCATTCTCTGACAACGGCTCGTACATCTAATGCCGGAAGTGTCTAGATACATCCCGTCCGTGTTCAGCTGTTCAAGTATTAAACGTAATAAAGTGGTTGTTAATTTGTACCACAAAGACAGGAAAATGAGGTGTGAAAATGAGTGGAATAATTAGACAGAAGATACAACAAATGGCTCGTAAACAAGTAGTGGTTGTCGTAAATCTTGTTTGAACATGTCAGATCCGTCAAGCAAAACGTTAAGGAAGAGACTTGGACTTATAAAAATTCAGAAACCGAGCTCGATAGCTGCAGTCGCTTAAGTGCGGCCAGCATCCAGTATTCGGAAGATAGTGGGTTTGATACCCCACTGTTGGCAGCCCTGAAGATGGTTTCCCGTGGTTTCCCATTTTCACACCAGGCAAATGCTGGGACTGTGCCTTAATTAAGGCCACTGACGCTTCCTTCCCACTCCGAGCCCTTTCCTGTTCCATCGTCGCCATAAGACTTATCTGTGTCGGTACGACGTAAAGCAACTTGAAAAAAAAAAAAGAATTTCTGAATATTAATGACAAGGCTAGAAATTGTTAAAATCATATGTTGCTGAATGTATTCTCTACTTACGGACAAGTTACAGTACAATGAAACTGTTGCGACGTAAGGTGGTCAATATTTGACATAAACACTACAAAATCTAAACTACCAAACATCTGTTAGTATTTTCGTCCCCCACCAAATTTATGAAAAGTACAATTCATTTTAATATATTTTTCCTTCCTAACCTTACCAAACACTATCCCTATACAATAATGAATTCCTTGAAGGCCATTTATGAAAAATGTTTTCTTGGTATTCTTTTTTAATATAGTCATTCAGCGTTCCTCGTTTGTAACTCATTATCTTGTCCCCCACTGCCTTAATAGCCTTTGTCATAGCGTCCTCAACCAACCGCTAGCGTTTTCCCATTTGAAAATGATAATAAATAAAATGAAGGGGGATGAAATTACGATCAGTCCCTAATTTATTTTAATGGCCTCTACAATAACTAACGCCAACCACCTCGCTGTAGCGATTATACGCCAGGAACTACATCGCACAACTGAAATGAAGTCCGGTATTTCGTACCCATACATTATAGGAATAACAGGCTCTTAATTTGAATGCTACACTAACTCAGCTCAGTATGAAAAATGAATCCTCCTTGTACACGGAAACTAAACGCGGTGCACACAACCAACTCTCACAACAAGATAACATGAGGAGGATACGCTAAACATTAGGTACCAACCGTGCAAACTTAAAATCCCTAGGGGGACGAAATTAGGTGCGGGGACTGAATTTGGCCCTCTACTTTACATGTGCATGGCAGATGTGACAGGTTTGACTTAAATATGGTATCTCTTATTGCTGGCAGTAATCTGATGTTAGCGATACAAAAGGTGTGACGCGAAGTTACATAGCAACCGTGCAGGCTATGATGTGCAGTATTGATGGATGGCCATGGCTGAGAAAGATACAGAAATAGCTATATTAGCCGGTGCTCCCCGGGCACGTTATTGGTTGTTTACTTTTAGGTATTTTATTACCTGTTAATTACGCGTGAAGCGAATTTTTTGTAGATGGCGTTAATTGTAACGTTGAGTGACACTTCACCCCCTTTTCACACCCATCCAGAGCGGTAAATACACATAAATCCATAATCTGTTCCATTTTGCACTTTTTTCTCGCCCTTCTCATGCCGATGGGGCTGAACTTGGGCTTACACGACATGCGGAGTGTCACTGCTCAGATCAGCGACCTCGAAAACTATGAGTTCAACACTACTTTCAATTATTTTTGTATGCAACCCCTCTCACCTCCTCCACTAGGGATGGCTTACATCCACAGTGTTTTTTTCCGGACAGTCATAGGTGTGTAGCGTAATCCCTCCTTGGGTTAGCCTAAATTTACGCACGTGCCTACTTCAAACACCAGTGTAAAATTTAGAATTCCTACAATCTCCGCTCTAGAATCCTTGAGCTGAGGCTGCCATGGTTACGGCTGGTTATTTCTTCATCCGATTCCTAGAGCGGGGTAGTATAATGCTAATATCCCCATAAGCGGTTGGTTTTAGGCCCTTAAAACAGGGCTTTCGGGGTACGTAGGTCTATACCTAGTTCTGATCTTCGCGTCGTGAGGCTTAAAATGAACTTTATCTCGTCCTTGTACGATATATTCGATATTACACCCATACTAGCCTATTTTAATGTGCCAAGGGCTGAAATCTAGGGAATGGAGAGAGCCGTTAAAATTTATTGTAGATGGGGTTACCCGCAGATTCCTAACTGGTAAGTGTACAAAATTTGGTTCAGATTGGTGGAACGGTATTGATTTTTATAACGGTACGAACACGTAGAAAGCGCGGGTGAGTTGGCGCTGGTAAGCGGAGTTAAGCGAGAGGAAATATCGTCTCACTTTCAAACGTAGCCCAACATATAGAAAACGTTTCCTTGTTGAAAACTGCAGTTGTTGCAGACCAGCGAACAAGCAAGTTTGAAATATTTTTTTGCTAGCTACCAGCGCGCTGCGCGCCAGTAGTCGCGTGGTGGAGTGCTTGTTCATCTCACTTCGTGACAGTTCGTTGATAGCTTTCTTTTATTCTGAGATATGAGAGCGATTGACGGCGAGCAACTCATAGCTCGTTGTATATGAAATACGGGCTATTTGGGATAAGAGACTGAAAGAACATGCAAATAGCAACTACGTCGAGCAATCTTGCAAGAATATCAGCCTGGAAATGAAAATTTAAGGTAAGTGCCTTTTAGTGTTTATTCGATTACCGCTTATTTTCGGAATAGCTTACTGTTTTAGGCCTAATAGTTGCGTATTATTACAGTTAATGAATCTTGCTTCGAACAGCGACTGAGGAAAGACGAGTATACTACATCCATGTTGGAAATAGAAAGTAAGAAATTATAACTGTTAGCCCAAGAAGCCAAGAAGAGAAGATCAAATGTACCTGAGGACGAAGACTTGCTGGCTTTCAATAGCTTACTCCCTCACGTGAAAATCTTGATATGATGATGATGATGATGATGATAATGATGATTCCTGATGTTTAAAGGGGCCTAATATATAGGCCATCAGCTCCAACACGTAAAAGTAATCTGCCCTGAAAATATATTTGCATTTCGTGGTAAGACTGAAGGGGTGCTTCAGGAGATTGCTTACGCAGCCAGCTTTTATAGGATTCACCTACTGTACTTGTGCAGTTCCTCAAATCCGTATTCTCCTTCATCGACATCAACAATCCATGTTGTGCTACTGGAAAACGACCTACCTTTTATGAGAGGAACCTTCGACTGTTTAGAAGCACCATCCAATGAAACATTTTAGTGCTGATAGTCTTAAAAGTGTGAACAAATAGGTTTAAGATAAAATTATGATGTGAAAATCATATACTCGATATTTTGGTTATAGATTAATTATGTTCGTATAATCTTACGTCATATTTTTATAGATCAATAACATATAATTGGCGAGCCTTCGTGGCTAAGGTGGCAGCGCGCCAGCCTCTCACCGCTGGGCTCTGTGGTTCAAATCCCGGTCACTCTATGTGAGATTTGTACTGGTCAAAGCACAACCGGTTACTCTGGTTTTTCCTGTCATCTTTTATTCCATCAACACTCTCCAGTATCATTTCATTTCATCTGTCACTCATTAATCATTGCCCCAGTGGAGTGCGACAGGCTTTGGCAGCCGGCACAATCCCCATCCTCGCCGCAAAATGGGGCTTCAGTCATTCCTTTCCTGACCCGATCAGATGACTGGAAACAGGCTGAGGAATAACATATAATTCTTCCTTGCAAAGTAGGGTAATAAACACACTCGCCTTTAGCAAATGCTAGTCGCTCTTCGGGAAGGATCGGTTGATTATTCCAGTTGATTTGCGTGTAGCTAGAGAAATTTTTAGGGTCCTTTTCCAGTTGCGAGATAAGGTGATGGTACTCTCCAAATTCCCGCCGTCTGAGACTGCGGTGATTTCATGGACTCATACTCTCTTTCTACTTGAAATTTTAAAATCAGTGTCGTCTAGCAGAAGCAGTTCATCCTCAGTCAAAAAGACATCTTTCACCATGAGAAGTTGCAAGTAAACTGGCACTGGTCTTCAGTGTTCTACGTGTCCACAGTCAGCATTTGTAAGAGCAAGAAACAAGCACTCTGGTTACCCAGCATTCTACGTCTGCTTACCATAAAGAACAGACAGACAGACAGACAGACAGACAGACAGACAGACAGACAGACAGACAGACAGACAGACAGACAGACAGACAGACAGACAGACAGACAGACAGACAGACAGACAGACAGACAGACAGACAGACAGACAGACATTTTGCTTTTATATACCGGTATATATAAGACTCTTTAATCAAGGAGGCCTCGTCTCATCACACTCTGTCTGCCTCCGTAGCGTAAAGGCTATTGTTATTAGCTGCTGTTCTCGGGGACCGGGTTCGACTCCCGGTACTGCCAGAAGTCTAAGAATGTCAGGAGGGCTAGTATGTTGTTGAAATTGTACATTCACCTCAACTCCATTGGGGCTGTGCCTGAAAAAAAAACGAGCTGCACCACCTCGTGTTGAGGGCGCGAGTTTTACCACATTCATTCGTGATTTTTTCAAAGACCCTGAGTCAGTTTCCTCCTATAGATGAACTGAATGCTATGTATACTTGTCGACTCCTAATTCCATACAGATGTCACTCGAAAACAATTCGTTTAATGTAAGCAGATTCATCTTTGTCAATTTGAGTTTCACTTATTGAAATACATCTTTATTGTCATTTTATTCCTCCAAAGGAAATTTGACACAGATTTTTTTTTTAAAGAATTTGGACTCAGTGAGGTTTTGTCTAATGACCGTTAACTTTGTGGTAATGCAACAAACAAAACGGCGGTCAAAACACGCTAAGTATTGCATCTGTTGGGGGTGCTAACGGATGAGTATTTCCTCCGGTGTATTGCTATGATTTACCTAAACGTTTATTGATTGATACCTTGAGGAAATAATTCTAGGGTGTTATCAAGGTAAGCAAGGTGTTAAAGTGGGAGGAAAGCAAATTGAATGCATCAGATTTGCTGACGACATTGTGGTCCTAGCAGAAACTGACAGAATTATCAATATCATGCTGGAAAAATTGAGCAGATCGTGTGAAAACTTTGAAATGAAAGTTATTAACAAAAAGAAGACTTAGCCAATGATCATGAGTAAGAAGAAGGATGTAACAGCAAAGATAGTTCTCTTAGGTGAAGAAATAGAACAAGTGTCTGCATTCAAATATTTAGGAAGCACAATCAGAAGTGATCTGCATTGTTTGGATGAGGTGAAGAGTAGGATTGCAATGGCCAAGGAAGCACACATGGAGCAAAGGGTACTGATGAGTGGGTCACTGAACATGGAAGGGGTTAGTGAAGTGCTTTGTATGGAGTGTTGCTCTTTAAGGGTCTGAGACTTGGACGTTGAGAAGGAAGAAAGAAAGAAGATTGAAATCTTTTGAAATATGGGTATGGAGTAAAACGGAGAAGATCAACTGGCAAGACAGATTAAGGAATAAAGTAGTATTGGAAAAAGTAGGTGAAGAAAGGACGACAATACTGGAAACCATTCAAAAGAGAAAGAAGAATTGGTTAGATCACTGTTAACGAAGGAAATGTTTATAAAAACAGGCACTGGAAGGAAAAGTTGCAGGGAGAAGGTTGAGAGGAAGAAAGAGGTATCAGATGATGGGCAATTTGAAATATATATATGTTATATATATTTTGCTATTTGCTTTACGTCGCACCGACACAGGTAAGTCTTATGACGACGATGGGACAGGAAAGGCCTAGGAATGGGAAGGAAGCAGCCGTGGTCTTAATTAACCTACAGCCCCAGCATTTGCCTGGTGTGGAAATGGGAAACTACGGAAAACCATCTCCTTCAGGGCTGTCGACGGTGGGATTCGAACCCACTAACTCCCGGATGCCAGTTCACAGCTGCCCGCCCCTAACCGCACGGCCAATTCGCCCGGTAGTGTGAAAATTAATGGAAGATACTAGAAGACTTAAAGGATGGCAGAAGACAGATTAGCATGGAAAATGCATGCTAAAACCTGCTGATAAGCAGAGAACCGATGATGATGATTTTTACAGCAATTTTCCTTTCCTGTGGCAAGTAAAATCGAAAGATTATAGTGAATGAGACAGGCATGTGCCTTGCTACTTAGGGATTAGTGTAAAGAAGTAACCAGAGATAGTGCTGCAAAGCAGATAAACTATTTTAGCACTGTTTATCGCAAAGAACTGTTGAGAGTGAAGAAGTCTATGGGCCTCTGGTACACATATTTGTAAACCTGCACTCCACTACTTCTATTTGTTTTCTTTCTAGATCGGCCAAAATCTGCCTAGAGAATCAGTATATAAGTAGGAGATGCACAGCGAGAAATTATTGTTGAGAACAGTTCTTCATCCATGGTGATCCTGGTAAGGTGTGAGGGAAAGATATAGCAGTGTGGACGTGTGACTTGTATCTGTCTTAAGTTACTCCATGATGCAAGACTGGTGACTGAACTTTACGTGTAAACGGGCTGTAAGGTCGATCTGTCAGAACATCATTTGACCAAGGGAGGTTATATAGAAAATATAAAAATAAGTAGAAGTTAGAGCATTCGTGGTCGCCAACGCATGTTCCAAGTCGAGAGCCCCATAGGCAGCATAAAATTAAAATCTGCACATAGGAGTTGATGTTATTATTATTATTATTATTATTATTATTATTATTATTATTTGCTAAGGACTTTACGTTGCACCGACACAGATAGGTCTTATGGCGACGATGGGATAGGAAAGGCCTAGGAGTTGGAAGGAAGCGGCCGTGGCCTTAATTAAGGTGTGAAAATGGGAAACCACGGAAAACCATTTACAGGGCTGCCGATAGTGGGATTCGAACCTACTACCTCCAGGATGCAAGCTCACAGCTGCGCGCCTCTACGCGCACGGCCAACTCGCCCGGTATTATTATTATTATTATTATTATTATTATTATTATTATTATTATTATTATTATTATTACGGTAGTTTCCTTTGTTTACAGAGGTGTAAGAAGGTGCTGGTGTGAATGGGTGAACGGAGAAACGATGAGAGCGTAAGTTAAAACACTAAATTTTGAAATTTTACTTATTTCCTTCTTCTTCCTGAGTTTAGAATGTGAATACCATCTGGCTCAGCATTTGCCGCACCATGTGTGAATCGGGTCACCTGTTGGCGCACAGCATTAGCAATGTCCTCTCGTGTTACAAACCGCCTACCACGTAGTGTTTCCTTAATCTTTCGAATGAGATCAAAGTCACAGGGCGACATGTCGCGAGAGTACGGTGGGTGCTCCAATTCTTCCCATCCCCAACGTCTCAGTAGCTGCCCTACACACTCTGCTTTATGTGGTTTTGCATTGTCGTGCAGGATTATTGCGCTGTACACAAGATCCCGACGTTTCACCCGAACGCCACGTCATACTTGTCGCACCAGGAAGTCTCTGTAGTACTGTGCGGTCACTGTTCTGCCATGTGGAACAAAGTGGCAAACAATGAAATCCCTAACAGCATACGGGACGATCACCATCAATTTGACTGTGGAAGGATTCTGACGGACCTTCTGCCTCCTTCGTGATCCAGGATGTCGCCACTCCGCGGACTGACGTTTCAGTTCAGGTTCGTATGCCCTGGCCCAAAAGTCACCGATAGCGATTATTCGTAACAAGAATTGATTGCCGTCCTGTTGCCAGCGTGCAAGGTGGTCGGAGCATATTGCATAGCACACCCACCATTGAACTTCCGTCAGTGCATGCGGTACCCAACGAGATGCGATTTTGCGCAGTTGCAGCTCATTACGCAATATCCTGCGGACGGTACGTCTCTCGATGCCACTTGCCCTCTCTAACTCCAGTAGCGTCCATCGTCTGTCTTCATCCAGGAGCTGTTCGATGACGGCACGTGCCACGTCGGTCCGCACACTGGAAGGTCGTCCCGAACGTTGCTCATCACTGGTTGACACACGTCCTTGCTGAAATTTTCCTACCCACCGTGCTACTGTACGGTATGGTAGGGCATCATTCCCAAAGGTTTCCACTAATTCACTGTGACATTTCATCGCATTTCTCCCTTGGAGAACGGCTATTATGATGTAAGCGCGCTGCTCAACACGGGTTACTTACATCTCGCACGACACTCACCAACTGACTGATTTCACAGCCCTCGCTGCGCTACTACCAGCTATCACAGAGCCATCTGTTGTTCTGCATACACACTATGCCTTCAGAACTTCCACACGACACATATACGTTTGTGATCCGTTCACATATCTACCAGAAAAAAAACCAGTTGTCATGACTTTTGCCCCAATCATCGTATTATTATTGTTGTTGTTATTATTATTATTTCAAGAAAGGTATGTAAAACGTAGTTCTAGCATGACGGATAGAAGAACCAAGTGTGAGGACTCAACCGTTATAGCATGGTAGTTTGTGGCCCCGCCACTGCAAGCACTGCAAGCGATTCTGTCCAACACGTGCTCCAGTAGTTCCAGCAAGCCGGGCATAGGAAAGTGCGGGAGACGTTACTGTGCGAGATATTTCGCTCAGTAAGTTGAATTTTCTTTGCTCTCAGTTCCTAAGCTCAGTTCATTGTGCGTCGTGTACTTAGAGCACCTATCTTACGTGGCTTGATTAAATTAATAGTTCAACATGCCGTACTGTTTTGTGCCTGGCTGTAAGTCAGGCTATGGTAAAGTAGTTACTGAAATGCGATTCTTTTCACCACCGAAGGATAGAAATAAATTTGAAAAATAG